>NW_027109424.1:24853-83933 GCF_000696795.3 Halyomorpha halys
ACAGCCGTAGTCTATCTTGGATCTTACTATACTTGTGTAGACCATGAGCATCGACTTCCTATCAGCTCCCCAAGAAGTATTTGCTAATACTTTTAATAGTCTGAGCCTCTTAAAGCATTCTTCTCGCAAGTGCTTTATGTGATTTGACCATGTTAGTTTATGGTCCAATATCAGTCCGAGAAATTTGGTGCTGTCACAGAATGTTATAGAATACCTGGCGTGGGGGTTACCGTGATCAAACATCTGGGGAATCTACCAATGAAGAACTCTCCATCTTCTTTTCAGACGCCTAGGAGAATTATTAGGTAATAATGGAGGAGCCAGGTTAGAAACAAGTGGATTTAGGTGGTTGGGAATTTAAGGGATTTAAGGTAAAAAATATTTCAAGCGTTCGAAAAATATCGCCTCTAATATCGGTTCAACAAGATATCAAATATTTTTGACTTAGGAAAAACTTCCTGAATTTTATAGTAAATAAAAATTTAAGAATTGTATGTAACGATAGCTCAATATTAATTATAACAATTATGTAAATTGTGTATTTACCAATGACATTTAAAATCAAATGTAGAAGATAAAACTAACCACGGAATGATATTCTTTTGCCAATCATTGACATTTACTTTTTTTTCTCAGCCTTCTATTAGTTTTATTATATCAAACAAGACCAATATACAATAATATCAATAGGTATACATAATAAACATAAGTGATCCTTATGAAACGTCGGCATAAAATAAATAAATATGTTTTTTTTATTTATGTTGTTCTTTGCTGACCGCACCCCCCGACAAACTTCTCCAATAAGTGATCCTTCTTTGACTGGAGGGCATTGACATTTAATTCGATTGATCGATATATGAGCTAGCTGTGCTGTTCCAATCGAACGGGAAGATGATGGAGGGACAGGAGAAATGTAAATCCGAGATAGAATTGCAGTAATTTGTGAGGGACTGCAAACGGTGCCAAAACACCATCTGTTGATCTTCCATGTTGTTCTTACTCCGGAATAATGACGGGCCCGCGATCCTCCCTAAACCGCTCTATTTACCGGCGTATTGTTCCAATAACCATCCCTCTTAGCCTCGTACAGATTTATAGGATTTAGCATAATTACCGCTATTTAGTCCCTCATTCGAGAGAGTAATTTTCTGTCTGGAATAAATTCTTTAGTTTTGATAACATCATTTAAAACATAATTTAGGAAATTATTATTTTATTGCAAGTGGTTATTTATCACTAATTTTTTTTTTCTTTTGAAGTACTAATAGCGATTTTTTTTCCTCTCCCTCCCCCACAAAAATTGGTCATTTTTAGGACTCTTTAGTTTATTTTAAGCTTTAATTTAAAAGAGGACACAATAAATGAACTGGTAATATCATACATTTATATATTTTGAGGAGAAGGAGACAGTTGTATAATCCAGAAAATGGCCGATCGAAAATAGAAAATATTTTGATTCTCTAATGTATCCATTCCATTCAGTCTAAATCCTTTTGTATATTTGTCAAGACTCTATATTAAACAACAAAGCCTTGCCCTAGGATTCCGTGTTTTTGACATTATTCTATTCACATTTTGAAACTTTTAAAAATCGGAGCCTTACTTTCATTCTAATTGGCAGTGACCATGAGATATTTTGTGAATATATGACTGGAGTTTTGCAGTAGTCAGATGTTCCATTCAAGCAATGTGCGTAGGCAGCCACCCTAGGGCTCCCATTTAATTAAAGATCTGAGTGGGAAGGCACTGTGCTAATTATAACACGGATTTCGATCCCATTGTGACAGATTGTTATTTATTTTGTTACTGTAGCCGTCAGTCAACGCTGCGGATTCGAGAGGTCTCCGGAGTCCACCCAGCCCCATAAAGTAATTGAGGAAAAATCTACTAGTCGAGCGTAATCTTAAAAAAACATCTCCTTGTATAACCGTTGTTCTATAACAGTAATTCATTACGAAGTACTGAACCCCTTTATGGGTTGTAGTGGTATAGATTAATTTTTATTTTTTTAAATAAGTAGAAAATAGTTCTAGTGTTTTACATTCTGTAGTACATTTTCAAAGTCGGACTTATACTACTTTTACCATCCCCCACAAATAATTTCTTTAATCTACTTTGAAAAATAAATCTAATATTGGGCAAACATTTATATAGAATAAACCTTTTATGGTGTATATTTTAACCATAGTGTATCGTAGTAGAAATTGGTATTCTGATGCTAATCAAAATTTGTCGGACTAATATTAAAAAAGTGAATTTCCTACTCATCGTTTTCAAAGCGATATCCATGACATTATTTATTTACGTTACTATTGCTTAATTTGTATTGTATGAGTGATTTTAATATGTTTCCAGCTCATTTAATGAATGTTCTTATGAAAACCTATAGTCCACATGGTACGGGAGAGATCCAAGAGCTTAGTTAAATTGTTGTGGAGGGAGAAGTACACAACCACGGTCAAAGGGTTCTCAGGTACCTCCCAACCTAGTCCCCTTTTAGGCTTTAGAGGTGTTATAGGCACCTGTTTATATGTTGGGGTGATTTCCCATCTAACTTTGTAATTTAAAGGAGTCATTCAAGGTTGGGTCCTCGCCCCACCTTAATTTTTAAGTAATTTTTTTTTCTTTCCCGTTTTGACAGCAGGTCCGTAGGTTTCAGTCAAATATGGCACAGAAACAATATTTCATCATACCTGTTAAGAAATTTAGTAGAGAAGACTCATTCATTACGCTCATAAAGAGAATACTTTTCGGATAATGAAGAGAACGACTGACTTGTGATAGATAATGATCCTGTTAAGAGAATGTTCTTCGTGGTCAAATTTGAACTGATAAGTCTCTACGATCAAAGGCTATGAAACCCAGCCATAAATATAGTCAGGGTTCTATCCTATTTTATGTTTCCTGTACCAATGTTTTATTTTACAGGTTTAACCCTCAGTGAGCATACAGTGTCTGACAGACACTTTGTGAATTTAGATTGACTATTTTGGCAGAACTCGTTGCAGCTGTGATTCACAAGCTCTCAGTACTCCCCTCCCCCTTTCCAAGGACAAACAGTAACCTTACATTTTGTCCCAGCTATCTTGGAGTACTAACCAGTACTGTTCTATTGTAAAGTGTACAGTGTCTGTCAGACACCGTATACCTTGCCATCAGGTGTAAAGTACGTGTCTCTGAGACCCTGTACACCCAGCCACCAGGTTTATTTGCGCAAACCGCAGACAAGGAATGTAAGATTTGCACATATCTTGCCATTTACTTTTATTAAAAACACACATCGGCTTGAAGACCTTGCAGTGGTGCCACGGTGTATCACATTTATCACCCAGATGACTCTGACTTTTCAGAAAGAGTTCTGCTTTTAATGTTTGAAGGTGGACCATCCCCTCCATGTGAAAGTGATGTTGATGATGATTTCCTTTCTGCACTCACCCCTTCTTCACTAAAACGTCATCATCATTTCCAATCTTTTGAAAATATGCTGCGAGTATATTTCATCTGACTATGGACAACGGACAGCTAGGAACCAAGCATGCTGCTTATTCCAGGCTCAGAGAGGGATCCCCAGATTGAGTAGGACAGGTTCCAATGTACCAACCAGGAGAGCCTGAATTATATTTTAGTAATAAAAACAAAAGCCAATCCTAAACCATTCAAATAGGCTTGGTCTAAAACTCTACGCTATTAACCCATTCCATATGGTAACATTCTGTAGTTGGTGAGTTTACCTGATATAAACTTTGAGGAGATTCGGAATTTTGACCAAGTGCCGGTTTTATATGGACACTGACTGATATATTGTTACTACTGATTTCTGACCCAATAATTAAGGAGCCTGTACTTTACAAAAATGAAAAACTTTTAATAATACGTAGTAAAAAAGATGATCCACAATGTATTTCTAACAACAGAACACCTCCAGGAAATGAGAGCTTATATTGGATTCTTAATGCCGACTATGATAGATAAAGCAAGTCATGAACATTTACAAAAAAATTAACTTAAAAAATTTGTGGACGATATATATCGTTCAATATGTCATCAAGGTTTGAAATATTGACTGTTTGTATTATAAAATGTAAGAAACCTATTTTGCCTCGAATGCTTTCGGAAAATGTGTTATCTGTTCGCAAAAAATATGTTAGTGTTTGATTGAGATTTAGTTATTTCTCGTTGTGAAAGAATTAGAGACCCAAAGAGACTGGTGTGTTAATTCTTTCTGGAATTATAAAAACATTATTTCTCCTTTCATTTATGTAGAGTGACTGCAGGAGTATATTAACTGATTTTATTCCTATAATGACTAAGTCTTTTGACATTTTTGAGATCTCTATATTGTGGTTTTGCAAGTTTCTTAGATATTTGTTTATTTCTTATAAGCGAAAAACCATGTGTTATCCCATTCATACTGGAAACCCAATATTTTACCATATTTAAGGAATATAGAAAAAAAGAGTGGAAAAAATTGTGATCGGGGTGGCAGATGTCTGTGAGACACCCTATATTCACATAACTGAAGTAGAGAGTATACTCATCAAGGATTAATATATATAGTTTCGAAAAAAAAAATCTAAACAATATAGCATATTTTGAAAAATCACTAACTTTTGGTATATATGTTCCATATCGCTATATCTATGAAGAATTTCGTTATACTGGTAATTACTATAATCAGTGGTAATTACGCTACTTTTTTTTTATCTGTACGTTTAATAGTTGTGTAATGTTAAATTTATTTCAAAATGACTCATTTTGGAAGGAAGTACAATAATGTCAAAAATATTTCAATTTTAAATATAAAAATATCTGTATGCGTCCCTAGAGTGTTAAAGATATATGAATTATATTTCACTAATTTAATAGACAATAAACTATTAATGATTATAATGGACTGTAAACCATTAATAATTAAAATAGACGATCAACTACTTATTATTATAATAGGCAATGAATCATTAATAATTGAAATAAGCAATAAGCTATTTATATTTGAATTATGTTATTAAAAAAACATTTTTCAAAATTTATTTTAAATGAGTCTTTTTGAGATATGCTTGATATCTCAGGAACAACTAGATATGCAGATTTCTGTTTGTGCTCAAAATGACGCTAGTTAAGTTAATTTTGAATTAATTTATACTGATCTTCATAATAATATAAATTTCCATGATGTTTAATAATTTTTTGCCACACCGTTGTGGGTAATAGGTAATAGTGATGAATGATAAAATTCTTACGAAAATAAAATAAAATAAGAATGAAAAATAAGTAAATAAATGAAAAAAAAAGTACATAAAAATAAATAAAATCATTTAACAAATTAGGCAAATAAATAGTGATTCTTCATTTTTGGGAAAGACAAAGCAAAACATTTATATATAATTTATTTCTTGTCCGATACTGGTTTGTATATTAATTATAATAAAAAATAGGCATATAGTCTCAAATTATTCTTATAACCAAAGTTTCGGAAGTTCTGTCATTTTCCTTATAAGGTTGCAGGCTATTCTACCTACCAATTAATCTATTTTCATCCAGAGGTCCTCTTTTACAGTCTTATCAATTTATTGTATTTTGTATGCAATAGACCGTGCAAATTGAATACAATTGTAATAAGTGAAATAGTGGACAAAAGTAGGTTAATTGACTAACCTTTTTAATGACAATCAAATTTACGACCTTCATGACTAAGGTCATAATAGCCTGCAACCTTCAACCTTTTAATGATATTGTTGTTGCTGTGACATTATAAATAAGATTTCCTTGAGAATGGCCTAAACGTTTGAGTTATAACAGAATGCAATTTTTGGGCTTATGTGGATATTTTTATTAAAATTAATTAAAAATTTTTTTTTTGAAAACTGTATCTCGGGTGCTACTCTAAACGTACAGAGCTCAACGAGGACTCAAAATTAACAAAATTTACGCTTAAAAGTGTTAATGTTTTTTTCGAGTGGTAGATAGTTTATATGGAATAGAAAATGTTGGAAAATTTTCGGAATAAACTCTTGTGTAGAGTATAGAATTTTATTATTTTTCAATATCAATTCGAACCTGAAGAACACATTAAGAAACCAAAAATACCTGATTTTTCTCTTTTTTGCTTCGTTTGACTTCACTGTCATTTTTTTTGTGGACTTAAGATTGAAGATCTACATAATTTATTTCAGGCCTGTGGATAAGGTCATTTTATTTGATTATAATTTGGTATTAAATAAATATCGTTATAATTTACAGGCTCTTAGAGAACACAAAGTTATCGTTAGATGAATGAGGGCCAGAGGGTGAAAACTGAGGTTTTCACGAAAAAAACAATGCACTAAGAGATAGCGCTGTTATTGAATTTCAAAAAGTAATTCGGTACATGTATTTGGACTAATAGATACAAAAATGGAAAGTTGTAACGATATATCCGAGAGAAGAGCGGAGACCTAAAACAGATTACAGGCTGCCATTATTAGCACCCTTTGATCCCTCGGTGAATCTGCATAAAGTAACCGTCAGTTCTTTGACGCGAGCTAATTGAGTGCCGCGCCCCCTACCCTCTCTGTACCCCCCTCTCCTCTCTAGCAGCTGATTATGCTCTTCCAGCGGGGGCTAAATCAAAAAACTGACAACAGCAAGTCGTCATTTACGGAACTTTTTAATGCTGTGTCTGCTCACGAGCACCTCTCCAATTCCATGAGGGCCTCGTAATTCTTGACGCGGTTCAAAAATGTCACGAATAATTTATTCTGTGTAGCGGTGATTGTTGACGAGGGGGCATGCGAGAGCTCGTTTGTAGCGGAAATTCAAGAGAACTTATCATAAATACCGTTTATCTTCATGTTAAGAACATAATCAACTTTTCTGTTAAATAAAAAAATAAAACAATAATTTGCGATTAAGCATATGTCAAATTATAATCCCATTTAAAATATAACATCAAACATGGAGCCGTGCCATGTCAAAGGTACTATTAAATCTGCTTCCTTTCCAGAGCTTAGCACTGCCTTCTGTAGTCATCTATATCAGCTAAATGTTTTTTGAATGTATTTCACTGTTTTAATTTAATTTCTACTCATAACAGAACACTATTGACTTCTTGTTTTTTTTTTTTTTTTTTTTTTTTTGTTGAAGTTCGTATATACACAATGCTATCCTTACTTATCTTCTTTGAGGTAATCAGAAGACGTCCTTCAACCGTGACCTTGAATCATTTACAATATTTATTTTCAATTATTTCGAAATATTATTTAAAATCGCTGGGTATAGATAGATCGTCTACTTACTAATACAATGCGTTCAAATGAAATTTAATACAGAAAATAATTTATTTAAAAAAGAAAATACTCATGAATTCCAAATAATTATTAACTGAATGTTAAAATATAAAGTTTAAATCACTAGAATAACTAACGACCCCATATTACATTTTTTTTTTTTTTATATTATGTATAGATAATTGACTATATATGATTTTGAAGGATATAAATAAATATTTGAAAACTATGATTTCTTTTTAACCGCAGCCCTCTTGATTTAAGCCTCCTGAAGCAATGTCTATATTTTTTTAAGGCAGCAATTCACATTTTTAACATTTTCACTTTCCTCTTAGAGATACAAAATATCTCTGCTTGATTTAGTGTATTGGTAAATGTTGGGGAGAACTAGTTGGGCAAGTGGTACTTTTTTGAAGTTGCCGCCGCTTACTAACCAAGGTGGGAACGTCAACATTCATTTTTCAGGACCTCCGAGAAATAAATATTAGCTGCCCTAGATGGGAATCGAATTCACAACGTTCTGAACCAAGCGCTCTGGGACTTACGCTCCAGCATGTACGACCATACAGTGTAAAAGTCTTCTGAATTTAAACCCCGCTTATTCAGTTTTCTATATAAACCCAAGGAGGGATAATATATAATAAATACATGAAATCACTGATTCGGTGAAACTAAATAACTGACTCTGTACCTGCAAAAAAAAAAAAAAAAAAAAAACAATAGCTGGCACACTTGAATTAAATCAAGTAACTAAGAAAAAATTATTTTTACTAACATCAAATTCATATAGTAAATTAAACTATCGTATATTATTGTACATATCATTAATATATTATTTTTAGAATTGTATTTTAAATTTTACAGAATGTGAAAGTTAAAATAATATAGTTTTTTTCAATTTTTATATTTATTGATAAATATTACCATCAGCTACAGTCTTGTGCAGTAAGTAATAGCGATGTAATTGATAACATCCATACTAAAATCTTAATATATATTTATAATAACAAATAAAGGAATAAAAATAAGAAAATAGAATTGAAACATATACATAGATAAATAAAAATATAATAAAATATGTAAAGGTAAACTCCTGAACCAAATTTAATGATAAAACAAAAACAATAATCACATGCATAATTATATGTAAAATATTTGCACACTTGGCCTACTGTATCTTCACGCATAATCTAATAAATATGTTTCCTCCAAAATTACAGTAGATATCTGCTTATTCGGGATATTCGCTGGCGAGATATTTCCTGTTTAACAGAGAGCCAGTTAATCTGGAGTGTGTAAATAAAAAGATCCTTTGGTTCAATATTAACAGTTCTAGTCATCAATACCATTCATTAGGAAGGTTGAAATGCCAGTGGCTAGATTATCAACTAATATTCAGAGTGTGTACGGCTTTAGTGCACTACCTCAACCTCCACTGGCACAGTAGCAGTGATGCAGTCCCCGCTTATGCGTAGATTGAACCAAAGAATTTTTTTTATTTACACACTCCGGATTAACTGGCTCTCTGTTTAACAGGCTATATCTCGAATAAACGGAATTTTGGAGGAAATAATATATTTATAAGATTATTCTGAATAATTTAAATTTTCATCTATCTATAGAAGTGTTTCAACATCATAAATATGCTCTGATATTTAAACTAAGAACTGTACCAATAGGCTATATGTTATAGTTGAATACTATATGTTTGCACTAAGAGTTGATGTTGCGGGGATGTATTTTATTTATCCGGACGAGACGATAGAATACAAGAAGACAAGGGGTTATTGTTCCCCTATCTCTAGCCCCTGCCCTATCGGAGGTCCCTCCTCTCACACACAATCCTATCGCTCTTGTTCAGGCTCTAATTAACTAAGTCTATAGTCTGTCTCTTTTCTCTCTTCCACGGTCTTCCTTTTATTTTTTGTTTCTCGTGTACTCTTTGTTTCCGATTATGTCGTGATTTCTGGTAAAATAAATAAAATGCAGAGATAAAAATTCTCTTTTTGAGATAAATATCCCTTATCTTAAGTGTGATATCCTCTACAATTATTTTTATCGAAAAAAAAATTAATATTTGAGATGAAATTAGTCTGAGTTGTCTTAAAACAACTATTTCTTTATTATTCAGAATAAAGCATAATCAAAATACTTTCTCTTACTGTATATTTCATATATTGGTGACTGAAAAAAAAATTCGTGTGCAAAGAGTTGAGTCTCCAAGTTTTTATTAAATAAAAAGTTTTAAAGTAATTAGTTTGTTTTAAATATGCTTAAAACATTTTTTTTTAAATGGCAAAGAAAGATGGAAAAAACTTGAGATACTCCAAAGTTACGAACTACTTAAAATTATCGAAATCGTTAATTGGATGATCTGTTTTATATTCTCTCAAGGATTTATTGAATAAATAAAACTTAAATGAAAACAGAATCTTTCAACAATAAGTTATAAAGATTTTATAGTATAATGAATTTTTCAGTTAATACATTTAGTACACATACATTTAGGTATTTGAAGACGAAATCTTACACGGTAAACTAAACGAAAAACAGTAATTGAAAAAACATTTTACGCCTTAAAATTGTACTTCTCTCATAACTCAAATAAAAAAAAATCAAGTTCTAACTCTATAATTCAGTTCGGAAAGGATGCAGATTTGAAAAAAAAATTGTGAAATTCCTCTGAATTAGACGTGACTTCGACTGAATTTCGCGTTTATTTTTTTGGTTTTTGACACCTTGCAGATCATTGCCACTCAAACCAGTCTTTTATGAAGGCTAGTTGTATGTTTAGTTTTTATTTATGGGATCGAGTTACTAGCTCTTCGCCAGAAACCCAACTCGGAGGCCCAGGCACTATGTATAAGACACAAGAGTCTCTTACTCCAAGCATTCACTATTTGAGGGTATCCACCTAATTGGGCTGAGTGGGTCCCAAGAGAGCTCCAAAACCCACAGGGTTGAATTCACGGCAATAAACAATAATTCCTGAAATATGTGTTGCAGGGACATTCCCGTGTCTCAAGGCCCTTGTATCTGTAGTACGCGGGTCACCGTTTGGGAACCACTAGCCTTCCAAATACCCCTAAACATAAAATTTCACCACATTTAAGAAAAAGACATTTCGTGCAAATAGTGCGGAAAATCCATTCACCCCAAAGAACTAAAACGTTTCTGAATTAAATTTTTAGTAAGGATCCGTCATCATATATAATGCATTTTTCAATGAGGCTTCATGATCATGGCAGCCATTACATTCTCCTTGCCGGTTAAGGAAACTCAAATTATAAAGAGAGATTTATAATGTAAGTTGAATTCTAAAACAATTTTGTTCAATTTTCCACGTCAACCTAAAAAAAAATTAAACATTTTTTGTGAATGATGGTGCTTTCAAGGTGCGTCGGATCTAAAAAATTACCGATATGAATTAGTTTTCAAAATTATTAAAATGCGGCAAAAAAAACTTTGCCACTCTTTTCAGCAATTTCAGAGTTAGGTGCGGCAGAGAAGAACAAGAAATGATTAGCCAAATAACAATAACACACATGATAGATAACATGCCTTTTTTATGAAAAATTGAAAAATCAAGATGTTAAAGAGATGTAGCCACCCTGCATATCAGTCTTCCAGGGCCCCGTTTCATAATAAAGTACAAACTAATACTATTAGTCTTGTAGATTTATCTTAATTCAATTACACAGACTTGCACAATAGTAACTTGTACTTTAGTATTTTTTAATTCCTGTAATATTACTAATAGTCATCCCTGTTATGAAAAAAATAAGTATTAGTGTTATTATCACACTAGTTTCTACACTTATACTATCAACTAATACTATTAGCTTTCATTATGAAACTGGCCCCAGAAATCTTCTTTAAAAATCTTGTTGTGATTATGATATGGATAAAAAAAAAAACAACGGGAAAATGCGATAAGAAGTACTTAAGCAAATATTAACCAGACCACTCGGAATGCATAGTTATGAGCACAGACCTTGCAATTATGTATGAAATGAAGACAAGAAGTATAAAAGGGATATCAATGAATTATCTGGAGAATCAACGCTGGTTAAAATAGTATATAATGAAATAACTTATATTCTAAAAATAATTCCAATTTTTTCTTCTTTTAAGATTTAACCAAACGCTACGAAGTTAATTTCTATCCATCTGCTTATAGATATTATCAAAATGTCAAGTTTGAGCACAAAGCCAGAACATAGGCAACCACTCATGAATGAATAGTTTGCTAGGGTTAAATTTATGCATTAGGTGATTGGAAAGTAAAACGCATTGAACGTTACCTGTTTGTAAATAGTGTATGGTATTTATGAAAGTGGTAAGCCTTCATGACACAGTATGTAACAAATCAAAAAAGTTATTAAATTTATTTCATGTTTAATATTGTTAGTCTATATATTTCTTGAAAATACTCTTATTAAATCATTACAGTTATCAGAAAATTGTCTTGGATCGGGAAAATTTATTAGTCGAATAAAAATTGAAGAATTAAAAAATTGTATTGTGTAACTAAATGACCAAAGTTAAGTTTTATGAATCATCTTTTTTTTTTTTAATCGGCCAAGACGGGAGTCTATACTGGAATCCTATACTGCCTAACCATGGTAGGGGTACGAAGTTTTTGTTTTTGTGGGACCGCCACTCAAGGAAAAAAGTCAACGCTACAGGCCGGATTCAAACCAGCACCTCTAATAAACATCAAATTGGTAAGAGTGTCTTAACCACTGAGCTACGGGTGCCCATATATAAATTATCATCTATTGAGTGTAGTGAAGATTGAAGATCTGCTCTAGCTTACATGCAATATCATTATATTTAATTAATATTTGCATTTAAAATTTAAATTATTCAATCAACAATTCAGAAAATTTACATATTTAATGGATAAATAAATAAGTTCATTAAAATATTAGAGACAGTGGAAAGTAACAAACAAGAAAACAATTACATGGTTTCACTAGTTTCTTCAACTGACTTTCTGGATGACTCTGAGTTCAGTTATATTATCCAGTCACTCCAAGAGGTTTTAATTTATTTATTATAAGAAGCAGGAAGAAGTGTTTTTTTACTTATTAAGGAGAAAATAAATGCACTTTACTATTATATGAAATAATTAAGGAGCTAAGAATGAAGAATAACTAAGTTAGATAATTAAAGTCATTCATATTCAACACATTCCGGTGACATTACATTTATAAATTTATGAACATGGAGATTTCAGATGTGACTTATTGAATTTAGAATGATGGTAGATTTTAAACATTATTAAATCAAATTTTTGTGACTGAATAGAGTATTGTAACATGAAGTGTCCATAAATAAGAAAAGAGATATGTTGAGGTGGTTGTGTAAAATTAGTTTGTTCTTACTCCAATCGAAGATGCATGGTACTCAATATCAGAATGCTTCGACAATACATGTTTGTACAGCTATGGTAGCAGTAAAATTGATAGGATGAGTCTTACGTGACCTAGCCGTAAATCCTTCCAGAATGGGGTACTTCACTCCGCAGGAAACCAGTTGTCGGTCGTGAAGGGGATAGCAAGACTTACAGGAAATAGCTGCAGGTCCTTACGAAAGAAGCAAAAGGTTTGGGATAGAGGAGAGATCCAGAAAAGACAGAGTGGAATACAAATCCAGTATACATTTTCAAAAATCGAGAACCTTCTCTCAGCGACAGAGAGAACCCGAGTTTGAGTCTCATTACCACAAACTATTCTTTTTTTAATTTAAAATGCAAACAAATACATTAGAATAAGGTCAGAGATAAATTTTTAAAATATTAAAAAAGCAATTTGAATTTTTAAAATTCAACTTAGGCGTCTGAAAGGAAGATGGTCTCGAGACCTTATATTGTAAAAATGGTTATAGAGTGCTACCAATGGGTAGTTTCTCTACATGTTTGTACCATACTATTATGATTTACTTCATGTATATATGTACAGTTGTAAATATCAATAAATAAATTTTTAAAAAATTCCACTTGCAGATATTTATTGTTTGATACTGTTTTCTGTAATGTTTAATTTTTTTATTAGTTAATTTTTTTTTTGTAAATAGTCGGTTTTAAGAAATATTTTATTTTAATTTTGTACCATTTTATTCAATAACTGATGATTTTTTTTTGTTTATAGAGGAAATATATCCGTTTTATTTATGATATTAAGCTGCTATTTGAAGTTTTCTTTGTTCAAACATTTATCCTTTAAATGTCATGATATTTATTTATTTTATTTAAAATTAGCTGGCAGATTTAGTAAGTTCATTTTTAGCCCCCCCCCCCTGCCGCTAAAACTATAGATCTATAATATCTTTCATTAATTGTGGGATGTAAATGCGTTAAGTGGAAAACCTTCATGCCTAATTGTTACATCACATATGCTGAATGCATATATGTCAATATATATGTGTGAATTGGGAAGTTGTAGACATAAATTATATATTGCCTTCAATATACACACAAGGCCAAACCTGACTTGATAACTTAGGGCCAATCAGTATAGAAACTCGGTATGAATTGGTGGGCCATTATTGGCTGTAAAATTGAGAATTAGTCGGCGGTCACATGACCGCTTTATATTGGACCTTATCGAGGCTGTATGGCATTTGTGATCCAAAGCTTCTTATAGCAAGCCTGTAGCCCACGCCTCGGCGGGTCCTTTTTGAGTAGTCGGGTCCGGCTGATTGGAATTCCGTTCATTAGAATGGACGAGATAAAAGATTCTATTATTACCTGACGCCGGCTACTCTGGAACTGTTTCTATTCCCAATGCTTTGCTTTATGCCTCACTTAAACGTTATTGGAAACCTTTAATACAAAAGAATTAAATTCAAAATAAAATACCATAGAACATTTTTTAAAAAAGTAAAGATTCTTGAAGATTTTTTTTCTCAATAAATAAGGCACATGCAAATTGATTGGGCGTCAATCATCAGTTAATTGGATATAAAAACTCTTGATGCTTTTTGTGAATATATCGGGCACATGCGGATCAATTTTGAGTCAATTATCCGGTCATTGAAAATATAAAACACTTGAAAATTTTTTTCCTAAATAAATCAGGCACATGCAGATTAACCGTGAGTCAATAATCACGTAA
This sequence comes from Halyomorpha halys, assembly GCF_000696795.3. Classification (NCBI taxonomy): domain Eukaryota; kingdom Metazoa; phylum Arthropoda; class Insecta; order Hemiptera; family Pentatomidae; genus Halyomorpha; species Halyomorpha halys. The sequence goes on from NW_027109424.1 coordinate 39,243, forward strand.
TCGAAAATAAAAAACGCTTGAAGATTTTTTCCTGAATAGATCTGACACATGCTGATAAATTGTAAGTCAATTAATGAGTAATGAAAAATATAAAAGCACTTGAAGATTTTTTCTTAGTAAATCAGGCACATGCAGATAAATTATGAGTCATTTAACAGGAAATTAAAAATATAAATTGCTTAAAGATTATTTTCAATAAATCAGGCACATACAGATTGATTGTGAATCAATCATCAGTTAATTGGATATAAATAAATAAATCAGGTACATACAGATCAACTATCAGGTGATTGTAAATATAAATCGCTTCAAGAATTTTTTTCTAAATAAATAAGTTACCAGCAGATTGATTTTGAGTCAATCGTCAGATAATTAAACCCTTGAAGATTTTTTATTTCTTAATAAATAAGGCACATGCTGATAAATTATGAGTCAATTATCGGGTAATGAGAGAGAGAAATGATTTATTCATTCATGCTGCCTAAATACATCGGGTTGCTACATTACACAGCATACTAATCAATCCGTGATCGAACATATATTGATTGTGAGTCAATCATCAATTAATTGGATATAACAACTTTTGATGTTTTTTGTAAATAAATGAGGCACGTGCAGATCAAATGTGAGTCAATTATCAGGTAATTAAAAATATAAAACGCATGAAATTTCTATTTCTCAGTAAATCAGTTACCAGCAGATTGATTTTGAGTCAATCGTCAGATGACTTGAATATAATTCGCTAGATGTTTTTTCTTTAAAATTAAGGCACAAACAGATCATTTGTAAGTTAGTTATGTGGTATTCGAAAATAAAAAACGCTTAAAGATTCTTTTTCTAATAAATCAGGAACATGTAGATAAATTGTGAGTCAAATATCAGGTAATTGAAAGAATAAAACGCTTGATGATTTTTTTCTTAGAAAATCAGGCACATGCAGATAAATCATGAGTCAGTGATCATGAGTTAATTGAATATAAAAATCCCAGAATACTTTGTTTCTTAATAAATCAGGTGAATGCAGCTGTGTTGCAAGTTCATTGTCAAGTAATTAGTGTTTGTTTCCATAGCTGTTAGCTTTCTGAGAAGTGACTTCCCGCCCTCATAAGCTCACACACAGGTTTTAAAATAATGTTAAAATAATTAGCTGAGTACCGGTATGTAGGGTTACTTTGCACCAGATTTTGGAATTTATTTTGCTATTTCCTTTTTGACTTACTTGTAGGAATTTAAAAAAAGAAATTACAACTTATTTTTCAATTCTTAATTTTAAGGAAATTTTTTATTCACAAATCTTTGTTTTACTCCAGCCTTGACATTGTTATGAGATCCGTACATTAGAGATACTAATAAAAAAAAAGGAATGACATTATAAGAATCAAACCTTAGAAAAATGACATGTGGATATAACTTAAGGAATTTTTGAAGATGAAAGAAATAACAAATTAAGTAAGGAATAAGATTAATATGGAATGAAGGCTGATGTAAAGGTTGAAGATGATCTGTAATTGTACGAAACGTCCATAGTAATTAAGATTTAAGGAGTTAAAAAACTTTATATTGTTGTTTTGAAACAATTTGAGCTGAAGTTAGTTAAAAGTCATTGTATTGTAGGAGTTAAATCTGTTAGATTGTTTCTCGGAGCCATTTTTTAAAGCAAAAAGAGTAAAAAAAGTATTTGATTAATTTAAAAAAATATGTTCCACTTCCTAAAATTCTATAAAAATACTTAGAAATCAGTTTGACGCAATTTAAAGCTGTAAACTTCAAACTTATTAAAAAAAAAAAGATTGTTCACTTAGATGGAAAGGGAGTAAAATATCCAAGATATATTTTTCTTAAGGCCGTAAAAAGATAGGTTCTTCGGACCCATTTACAATTATTTGTCTAATTTTAATATCAAATGATATGTTTAATATAATATATTTACAACTGTTCTTATATATTTATTTATATAAGAATGGAAATAATAATAAATATTACAAAATATTCTCCATCAATAACAATATAATTATCTCTACCAGTTACGCTGAGGGCTTGAAGATTGGATGTTACGGCAAATGACTATTGCAGTTAGGAGTTAATCCTGTTCCAGGAACCTGGTACATCTCATCAGATATATCAATTACTTGATGATTCCACCATTATGTTCCCAGTATAACCAATAGCGATATTTTTCGTTTTTTATATTTATTAATATTAACAAACGAAAAATGTGTTTCTTTACAAAATAGTTAAACATTTTTTCAAGTTATCACAATATATTGCGTAGTTTAGCTGAACTAAGAGATTCTATTTTGAATTTATAATTAAACATAACGACAATAATTCCCACACGATGTGTTATCTATAAAGTCAATACATCCACTTTTGAAAAGATATTCAAAAATTATAATGCCAGCATCTCAGATTTAGAAGTAAAATGTGTATTATAAATGTTGATTTTAAAGACTCATTGACTCTAAAATAATTAAATTTTTAAATAAATTTTAGATGTAGACTTTAATTTTTCATAGAAACCTTTACCTATTAACGTAATTAACTTTTGATAGAAAACACCTCAACTGTGAATAAAACAGTAATATAAGTTAAGTTGAACGATACAAGTAGGCAAACCTAACATAAAATCATATAGTATTATTAAACATTTAGAAGGGGAGACCGATTTCAATCTAACTTTTCTGGTGATACTAGGTCGCAAAATATTAGATACATGTCTAGGAGTTCTTGCCAAAGCACCTCCGGGCAGGAGCTGTATTTTACATTTTTTTATTTTTATGATATCCCATATCGCCTTTACTTAGCGTGTCTTTGATGGTTATTATATACCAATCCATTATTTTTTTCTGTAGAATAAAAATAAAAGATTACTGATAGTATTAAAAGAGAATAGTGTATAACAATACCAAAAAACAGAAGTCTCTTCTAGTAAAGTAGATTAAAATTAAATTGATCAGGAAAAATCAAGTCAGATTAGTTTTTAGCATCTTTTGAAACCCTTGAATACGAATTTTTCTAAAAATAAAAAATTGGAATTTCGTATGCTTAAAGCTCTTTTTGGAGGATTATATAATTTCTCAAATTTCAAGAATTTTTTTTTATTTATTTGTTGATATTTCCGACTGTATAAAAAAATACAACCAGTAAATTTGATCATAATGACATAATGATATGATACAGGATGTAGAGAAACTACCCAGTAGTAGAACTCTAAAAACAGTTTACAATATAAGGTCACGAGGCCATCTTCTTTTCAGGCGCCTTGGAGGATTGCCAGGAATGGAAGAGGAAGCAAGGTTAGAAACGAGTGGGTTTGGGTGGTTAGGGAGTTTATCAAATTTCACGAAATAAATTTAACTTCTTCCAATATCATCCAAATTTAAACTCTAAAACTGTTTAATTTAAATACCAATAGTTATTATTCCCTTAGAATATATTTATTGTCCACTTAATTAATTATTCAGTTCCAACTAGATCTTATTTCCTATTAACAGTTAGTTTAGTTTATAGATGCCTTTTTACTTGAGTCCATCCGTGGTCTATCAATCATTTCCATTAACGTTTTTGTAATTCATAATTTGACCACCGCATTAGTTTTACTTGGTGTTGGAACCTCCCTTCAAATGGTTTATTTTTTTAATTAACTACCATCTTTCTTCTCTTTCCTTATTCTTTTTTCCTCATCCAATTTTCACCTGATCTAATTACTATTCTTTGTATTACTTACTTCTCTGAGCTTATATAAATTTATTTCTACTTCTTTAATTTGGTTCTTCAACTTACATATTAAATTAATCAATTACACGATTTTCTTCATAATTTGTATATTAATACAATTTTTTAAATAATTTAACATTTATTTATTTAGTTGATTTTCTTATCTATATTATTTTCTTTTTCTTCTTTCTTTGATAATTTTAATATTACTATTTTACCTTTATGCTATTGAATACAGTTTCATTCAGTATTCATATAATCAAGCATCATGCATTTTTTATTCAATAGTACTTATGTATCAATATTGTCTGTTATCTTCTTCTTTTTTTTTAGTCTGTACTTCCATTTTGTCATTATGGTTATTATCTTGTTATTTATTCGTAGCCCTGATAAAGGCCTGAAATTTTAGCCGGAATATTGGCACTGATAAATAAATTTTTAATTTTTCGTGTTTTTCACTGACCCAATCATCTTCTCTTTGTTATTTTAAATATTGCTTCCCTTAAAGCGGATCTCAATTTTTATTTCAGATTAATGTATTTTTAATTCACATTAATATATTTGCTGTGAGTACGAAGGTTTCTATACGTTTAGTGATCATTAGAAAAAGTCACCAATTATAATAACGATGATAGCAATAAATCTAGTTTTAGTAATTCTTATAGTTGTCCGTGTATAAGAAATATTTTTTAGATCCAAAAAGGCTTGGTAAGGTAATAGACCATGTAGAATCAGAACAAATGTTGAGCTTCGGAAATTTTATGGGCTGCCAGATACAGTTTCCCATATTGGAAGTGCCTCAGCAGAATGCTGCTTGGATAGATGGAAATCGATGCCAACGAATTCTAGACAACGCTGGCTGAAAAATAAGGGGAGAGAAAGAAGAACTTAACCAAGGACGGGGACACCTAGGGTATTTTTTAAGATTTCAGGGCTCAACAATGACCTTATGTTATAATTATTTCTTCAGTAATGACTTTTACAAATACAATTCTAGAAGGCCGCTTAGTTAAACGAAGCACAATAATTTATCTTTTTATTTATTAATTTCCTTGTACCTTAGAACAGATGAACAGTGAATTTTGTTAATATTCCATTACAGCGATTTATTGATCTTTTATAATTTTTAGTTTCACTTACCGATATAAATATATAGTAAGGGAATGTTTTGTGATCGTGAAAATATCGATCGAGTCCAAATAACCAGATCGTATGGTGTTGGTGTGAATTATCAGCCTCGTTCACAGGTGAAACGTTCTACTGTAATTACATGTTAAAGGTGGGTATGGACCTGGTAATTGGCAACATCTTTTTCAACAAAATCAACCAACCGGACGTGATCTTTATAGAATCGATTTTGATTAAATTCGACTTTTCAATGTACAATTGAATGACCTTTAATATCAGCTAGGTCTTATCCTAATTACATTAGTATGAGAGGACTTAAATTACAAATATTTATAAAATCATCTTCTAAAATACCATTAATTTGGTATTACTAAATGGAAGATGGTGCGCGTGCGGTTCAAATAAAACTCAAATAGCGACAACTGTATTAATTGAGCCAACGTTTCACCCCTCCCCCCCCCCACGTTGCAGGGCTTCGTCAGGGCTAAAAATGATTCAAACATTTAACATAACTAAAAAAGGAAATGAAAAATTAAATGGGTATACCGGACGTTTGTATGGGAGACGTGAAAATTAAATAAGAAACAAAAGGTTACAGACAATAAATGAAAACAGAAACAATAATAGATAAAAAGAAGAAACATAAAAAAGTACAAACTAAGAAATGGAAAAAAATGGGGATAACAATTAAGGAAAAAAATAAATGAGACAGAAAACGTACAAGTTTGTCAAAAAGCCAGAGTGAACCGTTTATATAGGGAGGAATAGGTGTTAGCAGTTAAGTACGTTAGAATTGAAAATAATTTTTATGTATACAGTATAGAATATTAAAGAAAATATTAAAATTAGGTAAACAATAAATGATAATATACAAAATAGGGAGGAAGAAATTATATATTAAAATATATATAAATGTATACAGATAGAAAACAGGAGAAATAGAGTGTTAAAAGAATGGATACAACATATATATACATATAAATGATAAATAAAGACAATATACCAAATAAATAGAATTATAGCGGTATGTAAACTATATACATATACATTATATTATTGTAATTAATACTTTAGTTGGAAGTAATATATGACTATAAATTAAAAATAAGATATATGAATATAGAAGAAATAGAAATGATAGTAAATATAAAATATAATTAAATTAAGTATGGGAATGAGAATTTAGAAAATAAACCAGAATAAAAGACGTGATAGGAAATTGGGCTTCTGAAATGCTAAGTTTAATTTGGTTAATATGAAAAAGAAAAAATTCTAATTATTAGCAATACTAAACTATGGATAAGTACAAAAAATGAAAGAATATGAATTTATGTACTACCAAAAGAGAAAGAAAGTCATCTGATTTGAACGGGAAAACCCGAGACCATCCGATCTTTTGATGACTTCGTTTCTTTTTATTGTATGCTTGACATGAAAAAAAAATTTGTACTCGTTATCCCCCTCTCAAGAAACCGTAAAATAAGATTTTAAAAATCTTACATATTTTGAAGTCACCTTCGTAATCTTTTTTTGTATTGTTCCGTATTGTGCAGCATAGAAGTTTTATATTTTTATTTAAGCACCACATAATACGTTTAAGTATACAAATAAAGTATTATTAACAAGAATTATTGTATTGAACTTACGGATCTCATCATTTTCATAATTTCTGTCTAAGTCAACTTACAGAATTGAGATTATCAATACTTATCAATACATCTTAACAGTTTGTAGACCCTACACCCTTAGCTCTTGCTTTTCTTATTATACTTGTTGTATTCAACTTTTCATAGGTCAGTCATCTATTCCTCGCTCCCTTTTGTTTTGAGGTTCCACATTTCCACATTCCACATTTAAACTTCCACCCAGAGACGGGGAACAATTAGCTATATTTGAAACTAATAGCTAAAACTGATATAGATACGATATTTATTTATCAATGGTCCATTCATGAATACGGTTCATATCCATGGCAATTTTAGCTATTTGTTTCAGCTGTAGCTAATTGTTCCCCATCTCTACATCCACCTAAAGATCCACTATATTTTCATGTATTTGTTTAAGAGATGCGATTAAATGATTATTCCTATTTATTATAATTACTAATTTAGATTAATGATAATGATCTATTTTATTTAGCCCCTTAATGTTTAGAATATATTTTTTAAGGTTATAACATGTTGTATGTTTGCCTTATTAACCATTATTAAGTGGAAATTAATATACTATAGCGAGAATATTCTTATTATATGTTTGTGTTGGGTTACATTTGCACTAACACTTTTTCACTTTCTGCCGAAAAGCTTCCTTGAATTTGTTTGTGTCTGTATGCTTGTTATTATTTATTTATTTATTTTTTTTTTTTACTAATTTAAAATAAACCTTCTGTGTCAATTTTCATTATGATAGACCCACTTTATCTTGCAGCTAGGAACCTGTCTAACTAAGAATATTTAAAATTTTGGAAGTACATAGCAGATGCGAACATAGTGGATACAAAATTATACAATGAAGAGATGAGACCAATAGTATAATACAGCCAACCTGAAGCTAACGTTTATTGTATTAACCCACCATGTGATGTTGCTTATCGAGTTTCTGCAGTAAATATAATTTTTATTTAAAATTATAACGTATAAAAGTGAGGTTTATAAATAAAAATATTTCTTTACAATCATAAATACTGATTCCGTTATAATTACAAATTATGTGCTTTCAGAATGTCTCTTTACTGGTTTCAGGAAAAAAAAATAAATAAAAATATTACTTTAGAAGAACTTAGAATCCTCATACAAGCCTAAAAAGACTGGAAACATCTCGGCGATTCTGACCTTACAGAACTTACTAGACGAAAGGTCTAGACTTCCAATTAATTACGAAAGACCCATTTACATGACAATATAAGGCCTATTTGGACTTATGGAGTTTAGGGATACACTAAATCATTGAATTCCCCTCTTATCAAATTCTTACAATCCTAACTCCTTCGTAAAATCCTCAATGCTCCTTGCTTAGTAAAAAATGATCCATAAGAACCTCAAAGTTGTATAAGTTGGTGATATGACCAGAACCAGATACAAATTCTTCCATGATAAACTCCTTAACCACCCGTATCAACTTATTTCTAATCTTACATCCTCTTCAACTGATAATCCTCCTAGGCGTTTGAAAAGAAGATGCCCTCGAGACCTTTTACACTAGAAATGATATTGATAGCTTCTCTACAAGACTATATCATGCCATTCTACCTAATATCACATTCATGTTAAACAATTAATTAAAAAAGGAAATTACTAAATGTATTGGTGCCACAACAGCTTCACTCTTCCAGGAGGATATGAAGGTTGAGCGTAAAGAGATAACGATCTCCATAAATAATTAGGATGATAAATAAAGTTCTGATGGATGTTGGGGACTTTGGATGAAATAAGGTCACAAACGTAATGTGAATGTTGATATAACTAGTAAGGTGAATTGATGACTGAAAGTTAAAGAAGAGATACATAAATAATACTGAAGAGAATAAAATATATTAATATAGAAACTGGGCTGAGGTCGAAGTAGTTTAGCTTTTCCTAGCTTAAAAATAATTCCCTGGTTGGGACCGACGGAAAAGAGTTGGGTCGTTGTGGCCCCTCTCCATCCCCTCCTCCTCTCCCAACAGCTAAACAGTAATTTTCACTAATGGGATACAAAGTTTTTTCATTGCCTCTTCTAAAGGGGAGACAAATAAAAATAGGAAAATACTGAGCAGTGGCTATAGAGAAAGGATTATATTAACATTTTTTTAATTAGGTCTGTCGTATTCTTATTTTCAGTAACAATTACCATATAAACGTTATTTATAAAGCACGTTAAAAAGTAAAGATTTTTCTCGTCTAATTGTGTTGAGAAAAGGGGTGTTGGAATTTTTCTAAACAGGAAATACATACTAAGACAAATGTAACGGCAATTCTGAAGCCGTTGCATGATCATTGGCCTTGCAAATATGAACTTTTTTTTTTATTTATTTATTTTATACCAGATCGGCCTAGTGGGCCTTACATGGTTGATATAACTGTTACCTTATATATGTTTATTTTTCTGAGGGGGTATAGTCTCGTACAACAGACACCCCTAAGTATAAACAATGTAATAATTAAAATAAAATAAGATAAAATAAATAGATAAGAATAATGCTTCTTAATAAAAGTAAAATTAATAACAAAAAATAACGACATTTGTAGACTTAACAAAAAAAGCAGTGGCCCTCTAATGGTAAAAAGAAACAAGTTAATTTGAAAAAAAAAAAAAAGACGAGAGAAGAAACAAAATTAAAATAAATAATAATCATAAGTGAAATAGAGGTAGTATAATTAATGAAATTTATAACAAAATGTCCTGCAGCAGCCAGGGCTTTAATCTTCTGCTTGAGGTTGGATCTCCCAGGTTGTAGGTCACTGCTCTTTTAATTGTCGGCAACTGGGAGTGGAACTTCATGAAACCTTTTTGATGTGATCCTGTATTGACTCCATTTGTAATTCCCGATGCAATTGGCTATTTCTTAAGAACCAAGGAGCATTCTCTGCAATTCATATTTTGAAAAGATTATAATTTTTTCTTCTTCGTAAAGGCTTCCCAGACTTAACAGCCGTACATCAGCAGTGGCCTGAGAATAGTTTTAAATATAAGAACAGTTGTTTCTGGTTTTAATTTAAAATTTCTGTTTAGAATAAGCTATAACATTGCTATTATATACGTATGGTTTTGAATTGTGAGGGAGGAATTTGATGATTTGGTAGAGCCCAAGAGCTCAATTCCATATGACCAAATTGGTGTGATTATCATTGCGTATAATAATTTTTTGTAGTGTATGGGAAGTTTAGAGCGTTTGTCAAGAAGATGTAGCAATCGAAATCGACGAGCAGTTTCTTGTCGTTCAGTCTTGTATGTGGATTCCATGTAAGTCTCTTGTCAAGATGGGATCCTAAGTATCGTATCTGTTCAATAGGCATAAAAAACTTTTGAATTACATTTTCAATGTTCAGACTAATCATTCATTTAGGGAAATATTGTTCAAGTTCATTAAGGTGACTTTGCAACGTGTTTCTGGCGATTATTATGTCATCATGTATGAGAGAACACAGCTGTATCGTCAGTAAACATAGCTATGAAGGTGTGTGTGGACTGGATGGTATCGTGGAGGTAGAAATTGAACAGAATGGGAGAAAGGACTGAACCTAGAGGAGTACCGGCATGGATTTGTCTAATTGTAGAATTATTGTTTATTCTGACAGAAAATGTTCTACCGTTTAGCTCAGAATATTGTATAGGTATTTTGGAGTTCTTACTTTCTTTAGTTTATATTGGAACCTCAATGCGAGACCTTATCGAATATTTGTTGGAAGTCCAAGAACGCTACCAGGGTCTCTGTTTTTCGAATCCGTTAATTATAAAATCCGATATTCTTGCTAGTTGGTGAGAAGTGGAATAAATGTATCGAAAACTGAATTAAAATCAGGAATAATTTCGATGCTCTGAAAATAAGAATTGAGATTTTTTTTCATCACTGATTCCAGTAATTTTCCAAAAATGGGTAATATACTGATAGGTCTATAGCTGCTGCTTTGTTTAGCGTTCTTACCTGGCTTGTAAATTACTATGAGCTCGGCTTCCTTCCACTTATCGAGAAAATATCCAGTACGAAAGCAACAGTTAAAAATTTACGTGATGAAAACGACGGCTTTCCTGGGTTATTACCCCTGAAAATATTTTTGTTTGCTATGACTGGGGGATTAAATCATGGCAAGGACCTTTCTTTACCTTGAGCTTTTTAATCAGGTCCAGGATTTCTTTTGGGGTCGTGAATTTAGGTTTTTCGGTGTCACTGGTGATAAATTCGTCATTGTCTACTAGATTTGGAATTTTCTCACGTTTATCCAATAGAAGTCTTCCATAATGAATGATCTTCTGGGTCTAAATTTTCCATCTATTCCTGATATTTAGAATACGCCCCTTCATCCAGATCCTTTTCCGTTTTATGTTTGATGTGGTTCCATTTATTTTTGTGAACAGGGTTTCTAGTGCGCATCCATTGCCTCCTTCCATGATTTATTTTTTAATTGTTATTAGTATTGATTTTGGTCAGCTGCAAGATAATGTTTTCTCTCTTAATTGGAAAGATCGTACAGTTGCCTTATGTAAATTGTTTGAGACCAACGTCGTTATGTCATTGTGTCATTTAACGTCGTTAAGCTTTCATCTATTTCTAGAGCGGTAGGAAAATTAATTCAGTTGTAATTTCTTATAGACAATAATTTTGTACGTTTCCCAGTCAATCACTCCTTTAATGAGGGATTTTCTCACTGTTTCATTGTTTATCTCAGTTGAGAAATTAATTAATACAGGTATGTGGTCCCAATTCAATGCTGTGATCACTTGAGAAAAGAGAGGAAAACTATTTTTTCATTTAATACGATATCCAGAATGTCAGAATACGATATACAGTCCACTAGAATTTGATTTTCGGGATCCCCAGTTAATGTTTTTACAATTTATGTAACCTAAATCTAATCTATGCTTCTCTGGTGGTAACAGTTAAAACTTCGTCTTGAAGTAATTTATCGTTTGGAGGTTTATAAAGTACTGTGACTACGGTAGAAGGAGACGAGTGTAAACGAACCAAAACGACCTCTATATTAAATACGTTGGTAATATATGTCTTCAGTAAAATCAATATTATTTTTGAATATTAACGCTACACCACCTGAAGGAGTCGAACAATCTCTGTCATTACGTATAATTTTGTAACCTGGGATCTTCAATTTGAGGTTTTGGGATAAATGTGTCTCAGTTATACCTTGTTTGATTCAAGAAAAAATTTGAATTCATTCTTTTGAAAAGATATGCTATGAGCATTTCAGTTTAAAATTTTATTTTCTTAATTCCGTACTCATAGACGAAAAATGAATATTTGAGCATTCGTAGAATAATATATGATTTGTATTAAAGCGCTGTTAGTCAAGATGTAGCTCAATTTATTAGTTAGTCTAGATGTATCAGTTAGTCAAGATGTAGCTTCTTCTTTTTTGTTATTTATATACATCTTTTATTAGAAATATTATATACATACTTATATATAATAACGTTTTAATAGATTTTATATTACCAGAAAGTATTTAATCAAAGAATAATATTTATGTTTTGACTGATTTGTTTCTAATCGTAGTAAAACATTAATAATTTAACTTACTTTCTATTTCTTAAATCAGGCTGGATTCTGGATAAGTGATGACTTACTTCCCTGAAACAATAAATATATTTCTTAGAAATTATAGTATGATATCAAACATAAATATATGGTAAGCAATATAATTTATGAATATACAACTTGTAAAGCATTATAGTAGGTCATATTTTATATGATAGAGAATAGAATTATAAAAAAGTTACGAAGCAGCTAAATTTTATTTTCGAGACTCGATTTACATTGTCCCGGATGCAGAACTTAGTTAAACATTGCATTGAGAAAGGAACATCGTTTTGAGAGTTTTTGAAATAATATATTACCTAGAATATTAGCACTTAAAAGGAGTGAATCAAATGATAAAGAAATAGAGCTATACAACACCGCGTTATAAAATTTGGTAGACATTATAACATCGTAAAATTAAATGAGAGAGCTGTGTTGAGATTCTCTTTGTAGGTTCAGACTATTTGTAACATAGGTAATCATAAATTTCAGTTAACTTAAACAATTAATTATTTATTTATTACTAGCAATCCATCAAACAATTAACTACATTTAGATATAAGGATTAAGACTAAAAAAGTCTACATTACTAAACGAAATCGATTCTGCACGTTGTTAGAATATTTTTCTTTTTTTAATGTGAGTCTAGTACTTAAAGACGATCGTACTGTCCCAGGATTAACTTGTGCAATAGTTTATTTGCTAAGGATCACTTCTGACTCAAGTTTATTTCCCAAGTTTTATCCATCAACATGAAGTATAGAGTAGATAGCACCTGGTTACTTTTTAACGTCTCTAATACCTTTGAAATGGTGGACAACGGTGGAGATAGAATTTCCTATGTTTGTAATACCATCGGAAGACGCCCATGTAAAAATAAAACGAACTTTTTATCATATGAACTGCTGTTAAAGCCAATCAGGAATGTTATGAATGCAGGTAAATGTGAATATATTTTTTTTTCCTGTTTACAGCACACATGATCATATAAAATCATCGCTCATCCTAAAAGTCGTGTTATTTAAAGAACCTTCACCATATTATTGAGTAGTAATGATGTTTTGTTGTTTGTTTATAATATCCAGACTGCTAATCAAGAAAAAGAATATTAAAAAAAAAAGGATTCACTATAGCTGTTTACACGTCTGAAATCCTTTTAAAATCCTTCTGTAAACTCGAGGCCGGATTGAGAGTCAACAAATTTCAAACCTTTTTTTTGTCTTTGATGTACAGATCCCAGCCGACTCATAGGAACAAGCTTTGTGGCTCCGAATCAAAGGGATTCCCTCTGGGCCAGCTCTGATCAGAAACAAAAAAAAAAAAAAAAAAAAAAAAAGAGAAGAAGAAGGGCGTGGAAAACAATGCTGTGCACGCAGGAGAATCCTCACAGCTTTCTTTATCAGCACACCTATCACGTACCCTGGGTCGTCCTAAGACACTTGGTGTCAAGGCTCCCTAACCAACTTCCACTAATTACCGAGATTGGCTCCGTTCTGGAAAGGGGTACGGTTAATTATAAAAAATGTGCAAGCGCGAATTAGATTTATCTAAAACTGTTTAGAGAATTTAAATTAGCTATCAACAATCTTGTCCTCTAATTTCATCATTAGCTAGGTGGAAAGAAGACTTCTAAAATACCGTTATGATTAATTTTAATTACTATAGAACTCTACTTATTTTCTTCCGGCATTTCGAAAATACTAATTATTTGAATTTTATTTTAATACACTAATTTAAAATTAAATTACGTACAGTTAAACTGAAATCTTAAATTTGAATTACGTATCTTAAGATCAAGCTATAATATGTTAACAAATTAGTTTCATCACTATTTTACATGTGTTTTTACCTTCTTAACCTACTTATAATTATTATTGGCGTGACAGACCGTGGAGGTCAATAGCATTGCGCGATGTACTAAGGAAATTCATCGCGCGTTTCTTGAGGTGTTTTTCATAGGGTGGGTCCGTCACTCCCACGCCTATTTTTGTGAGTGCCACCCATTGGCTAACGGGCCTCACAAATGCCCTGGGGGAGGCTGTGAGTGAATATTTTATAATTATAAGCTTAAAAAATCCCGGAGAGGGGACTAGTACTCGCCACCTTTAAGTTGGCAGACAGGCGTGTTACCACGATGCTACCCCTTTAACCTAATAGTTATAGTAAGTTAAAAATTAATAGTGAGTTAAAAATTAATAGTAAGTTAAAAATTAAAACACAGTAATGCTTAATTTATTTATTGCTTTATTTTTATCTTATTTATTCTACCTTTAATTTACAAATTATTACCCATAGCTTATAAGATTTTCAGAGATTTGTTTTCTAAGTACAACTTTTTACTTTTTTTATTGATACTATTATAATCTGACATAAACTTGGGCAATGAGTAATAGTGATAATTGTACAAATCTTTCAAAAAAATAAATAAATAAAATAAGATAAGTAAATAAATATAAAATAAAAAAATTAAATAAATAAAATATCTATATGTCCCTATATAAACAGAAAAATAGGTAAATAAAATGAACATAATCAAACTTAGTAAAATAAATTATATACAATATTTACAATCTCGATCTAAGTATCCCTGAACCCACTCTGTACCCCACGCATGAGGGGTAGTTCTGCTACGATCCAAATAAAGTAGTGATATGTCAAAATTTTAACGATTTATTTTTATCCTAGAATCCTGCTTTTAGGTTACAAATCATTATTCAGTATTATTTGATATTATCTTGGATGTTTTGCAAGTTCCGGGTCTCAGTTACAAACATTTGTGACCTATGAATCACAAATCTTAAATATGTATAATTTATAATATATAACAACTCTAATCACTGCATAGTCATTGAAAGAACTTGATTTGTATTATAAAATTTGTAATATATTCAATTATTTGTGGGTCACCTAGTAATACTGAAGCAAATTAGATGCTGGAGAGTAGGACGGAGTGTATAATATATAAATAAATTAAGCATTATAATGCTTTAATTTTTGGATAGTATATACAATAGAAAAAAAATCGTTTAAAGTTTAATATACCCATGCTTTACTTGGATAGCGGTACTACTGAAAAAAAAGTTTGTGATGAACATATTCTATAGACTTTGGATACTTTCTGATATACTTTGGGACGGTTTAAAGAGAAAGTAACAAACGTCTGAGATATCTTTGGAACTAGTCCGTTTCAATATAAAACCTAAACTTTTTCTTTTGTTAGATGTGCTAATATTATTTATAAATAAACGATTTATATTTTGGTTGTTTTTTAAATATATTATATTTATCAATCAAATAATTAAATATATTGGATCCTCACATCTAATCATGTTTTACACAATCAGTATATAATATAAATTATAAAGTACTTGTTTGAATATGTGAACCATATGAAGTTGATAATGATTTTTGTTCTATTAGGGACTAAAATCTTTAAGGATATGAATATTAGATGAGAAAATGTTTCAGAAGTAAATTGGCACTGCATCATAATCCTCCTTAAAATGACTACTAAGGATTAGAAAAAAATAATTGATTGAAAAAAATGGATTCAGTTCAGTCTCATTGAAGTACTGGGTCGTTTCATTTGAAAAGTCAGTTTTTACAGGAAGATTTATTTAGTAAAACAATTTTATGAAATTAAAAAAAAAAAAATTATCCACAATATTTACTCTCATTTTCTATAAACTTTCCCTAACGTGTTATCAACTTTTCAATCCCATAATTGGAAGAAAAAAATAGGGTTTTGTAAATAAACGAAATCATAAAATGCGTTTTAGTCTTGTGGATATCATTTTAAAAAATTTACTGTTCGGGAAGTAGTACAGTTCTGAATAGATACAAATGTTGGATAAAAGTTTGATGAATACGATAGGTTTTGATGGACTTCACAACACAGCTCGTTTAATTTCTTCACTGTCTGTTACGAAACATGAAATCTGACGTTGTCCTCTTAGATTAAAGGATCCTTCAGATTAACCAATCAGGTTGTTTTTTTATACATTATGTCAATATTACTGCACACACAAATACAATAATATTTTTGGAAGCAAATTTAGTTATGACTAGTGTCTGAATCTTCTGAAAGAAAGAGCATGCAAAATTATAAACAGCACCATCTTCCAATAATCATCTCACAACGAACACAGCATCAAGAAATGTAATCAATGAATATCATACTTTAATAGTTTAATGTATATAATGGTGTCGAAATTGGAGGATAAAAATAAATCCCAACAAATCACATTTACTCTTCGTCGTAAACCTGCCGAATTCCCTACAGTATACTTTAATAATGTGGCTCTTACCCCTGCAGAACAGATTCGTTATCTTGGACTACATCTTGACAAACGACTAACCTGGAATCGTCACACAAGACTGAAAAGACAGGAAACTGCACGCAGATTCCAACTATTACAGCACTTACTAGACAAACGGTCTAAACTTCCAACACATTACAAAAGACTGATCTACATGACAATAATAAGGCCCATCTGGACATACGGAGTTGAGCTTTGGGGCTCCACTAAACCCTCGAATTCCTCTCGTATCCAATCTTTACAATCCAAAATCCTTCGTAAAATCCTCAATGCTCCTTATTTGGTTACTAATAAAACCATCCATAAAGACCTAAATGTTCCATAAGTAACCGATCTAGCCCGAACCCGATATTATTATTTCCATAATAAACTCCCTAACCACCCAAACCCTCTAGTTTCTAACCTTGCTTCCTCTTCCATTCCTGGCAATCCTCCGAGGCGCCTGAAAAGAAGATGGCCTTGTGACCTTATATTGTAAACTGTTTTTAGAGTTCTACTACTGGGTAGTTTCTCTACATCCTGTATCATATCATTATGGCATTATGATCAAATTAAGTTGTTGTATTTTTTATACAGTTGTAAATATCAATAAATATAAAAAAATGTTTATAATAGTCTATAGCCCAATAACTGATGTAAATTTTAATAGTTTTAAATTTATTTTTAGCCATATTCTACAGTCCACTCAGTAAATATCAGAACAGTTCTATAATCATCAATAACGGGAATATTCTGGCTTTATCCCAGGCTCCAGTCATTGAACAGATGTGGTGAAAGTTCTTTAACTGTTTGGTAAAGGTTTTCTTCTACAATAAGCCTAAATTCATTATTGTAAATTGCGACGATCTGCGATGGTTATCAAAATTTGTGTCACCAGCCAAAAATTAGTCAAACAGCTTGGGCTACCAAGAGTCCAATGGGATTGGTAGTAATCATTATCAATAACAAGAGGATAATTAATAGCTCATTACAATCTGTAAGCATTAACCTAGTAAACAAAAAATGTTCACAAATAATCCCAAATTAAATTTCTAAAATAATAAAAACAGATATTTAAGTGCAAACAATCAATAATATTCATAATTTGTCGTTTGAGTTAAAAGATAGCACATTAACACCGTTGAACTTCAGCTTTCCTGCAAAAGTGGTTACTGTAGTGTCATTTTCTTAACAAATATGATTTTTTTTTTCCACAGAAGTTGTAATAATTCTTGTTTGTTTGTAAGGTTTTTATAAGTATGCATCTATATGATGTACAGCCTAGATAACCTGAAAAAAAAATTATGAAATATATCCACTTGAAAAGTTGTAATTAAAATACTTAGAGGTACGCGTATTAAGAAAGAAAAAGAAAACATGAACCATAGACTGGCACTATTATTTTTCTTTTTAATATATCATCAATTTATAAACTTAATAATAATAATAAATACAAGCGAAATTAAAAACTTAAACTATAAAGGCTTTAAAATAATTTTTTATAAAATCATAACAGTTTTAACAATGTTATAGAACCGTATAGTTCCGTTAGCGGTTCAGAGTTGGACTGACTTTAGGGGATTGAGAGCCTACAACTTGTGAATGATACATATTGAAAGGGATTGCCAATATCCCTAAGTTTGGAGGGAGTCTATATCAACAATGGTCTGTCAATGGCTTTTGTTTGCAACAAGACAGCGCTTGATCAACTCAACGATACAGTTTCCAATAATGGCTATTTATTCAACGAGTTAATATTCCAATTCAAAACTTTTACAGAATGTTTTACGAATGAATAATTAAATAGTAAATAAATAGTTCAAGCATTAAAACAGAAACTACATAGACAGACATATGTCCTTTAGAGATTAAAAAGTGTTAGAGACTTTTCATCAAATTATTGATAAGAATTTATTATAAATAATAAATACTATTATATAATATTCATATATATTGTAAAAAAAATGTTATATATGGGTGACCGTCCATGGAGGTCTAAGTTCTCGCACGATGTAAATATAAAATAAATTATTAAAAGTTTCTTTTCTTCTTTATTATATCAATCTTTTCATGTAATTAATCATAAAATTAATTTTTTAATTTCATGCGATAGAATCATTAGCTCTTCCTATTTTATGCCAGATTTTTTAACTCCTGAACTGCTTATTTGCAACATCCGCACCCTTTTAATTTTTTATTTTTGAAGGTTTTAATTTTAGAATTATCATTTCAATTAAAAAAAATATGACTTTTTAAAGCAAACTACATTAATTATCAGAGCTTGAAACTGATACAATGTGGTTATATTATATTGGAATACATGATATCATAGTAATACATTTCGTTAAAACACAGACACCTATATAAAGTTCTCGTTTTTAATTGTCTCCATAAGATAATTAGTGTATTTTTGTTTTTAATTGTACAATAAAGAGAAAGTTTTTTACACAATAAGTTAGTTAATTATAAAGAGATCTGGGAAACAGTTGTTTATATTTTATTTTCTATTTCTTCCAGAATTGAAGATATTTTTAGGCGTTACTAACATCACCAATTGTGTTTTTAGATTATCTCCTGGTTTATTTCTTAATGAAAAAGAACCATTTGGTTAGCTGCCGGCGTAAATTTTCATGGTATTAGAGAACAAATTGCGAACATGCTGAAGATCTTTAAACCAGTTTTGTTTGGAATTCAGTTGAACTAAAATGAAGTTGGAGATACCTTCGAATTCAGTTATTTTGGACCTTAAAGTATTACAATAAAAGGTTTGTATAGCTGAATGTGGCACACCAGTGGTAGTGAAAGCCACAAAGACAAAAGAAGGGAAAATCAGACAAATATCTAATCATAATATATTAAGTTTTATTTTTGTGAACTTGTCCTAATTTGTGCTTCTAAGTCTCCCGATGCCTTTGACTATCATAATGTTGTTTTAAATTTTTAACATATCGGTGTCTTACTTAACAGTGGTGTTAAGTACATTTCCACTATTTTTAGGAATGGTACAGTTAAAGGTTCTATTTTTTGGAAAAATAATTGAATAGCTGTAATTTACTTTAATAACGCCTTACAGTAACTTCAATATTAGAAGAAATTTTAGATAAGAAATAAAATACACACAACTGCTTCCCGCCTTAATTTAAAATAAACGAGCATAAAGAAAAAAATTTCTTTATTGTATCATTACTAAAATGTATACGAATAATACTTATGTATATAAATAATGTAGACAAAAAAAAAATCGTGAACCTCATACCAGTCTCTGTTTATAACTTTGTGATATTAGCTTCAAGCCCATACAGAAATAGGGAATACCCCGATGCAGTAAACCCGTCCCTTTCTGAGTCTCCCGATGCTTTTGATTATCGTCTTATTGTTTTTAATTTTTAACATATCGATGGCTTACTTGACAGTGGTGCTAAGTAAATCTCCAGTAACTTTAGTAATGACACAATTTAAGGTTCTCTCTTCGAGGAGAATAATTAAAACGTTGTAATTTTTCTGCAAGAGAGTATTTTTAATTGTATCTACCCTAAAATAAGTTGGAATGTACTTAGTATCAGTGAGAAGTAAGCCATCGACATTTTAATGCAATATTAACTTCAATCGTGGTTATAATCCTTTGATCCTCTTTATTACGTCACAAATAAACTTATCCATGAAGACCTCAACATCACATTCAATGCAGATTTGGCCCGAAATAGATATGGCTCCTTTCGTTACAAAATCCTTACCCACCCAAACCCATTAGTTTTTAATATCTCATCTTTAACAATCACAGAAAATCCTCCGAGGTATCTGAAAAGAAGATAGCCAAGAGACGTTCTAATTTAAAGCAATGGTTGAATTTACTTTTATCATATTTATCATTCATCACATTTACTTATTGAACATTTTTATTTATATAGTTTTAAATTTCAAAAATTAAATTATAAAAAAACTTCAATCAATTTAAAACTATATACGGATGAGTCTCATGTGAATTGTGAAATGATTTGCACCTTTTGACTTTTTATATATTTATATTCGAAATAAATTTTAAATTCCAAAGTTTCAAATATGTTACTCCTAACATTCATTGGCATTTATTGATGTACATCTAGTACATTCCTAATGGTAAACATAGAAAAATACATAATAATATTCACACAAATCAATTATTTTATCTATATTTTGATTTTAATAAAAAATATATATGCATATAATTCAGAGTAACTAGAAGTGATAATATTGCAAATTTTAAAATTTTGGGTAAGTTTTTCCGAATTTGGATCACTATGAATGGTAACGTTTAGCAGGCTCTCTGCTCAAAGATGGCTGATGTGTTACTCAATCAATCTACCGTAATTACCACTTTCTTATCAAGTTCAGACAAGAAGAAGAAGAGGAATATTCAATAGAAGCCTGCAACCAAAAAAGGCAGGAAGGTGGAAGTGAGGTAAAGAAGGGCCTATTAATGTATGCAGCTGGAACAAGAAGCTAAAGGATGCTCTGTTTTGCGGCGGCTCGGCTATCAGTCAGCAACCCCTTCATTTATTCTCCTCCGGTCACTCCCACTTATTCAGTTATCTTTCAACTGTTAGTTAGTGGTCGTGGGGAATGCAAAGAGGATAGTTAGAACATTGTCAAAGTAATATTTTCCAATACTTTATTCCATCATCAGCTATAGCAGTGGATAAATAGCGATTCCACCAGTTTTAATTTTATCATTAAATTTAGTGAAATCGATATACTTTGAAACACCTTTTCGCTCAATAAAAATGTTATAACTTCGGCAATGGCTGCCTTGTATATGGTGGATTCTTGAGTAAACTGGAAACTTGATTTAAATCGTCTTATGAATTGTGCAGTACGATATTTTCGGGATTACCAGAGGTACGCACATATTACTCCGAGCTGAAGTGGCTCTATGCATCCTTGAAAACCTACAATTCAAATTCTCAGTCCAATCCCGTACTACCAGGTCCCGTTTATCTGACATCTGCCCTCTTTCTTACCGAACTGCTTGTTTGAACAATTTTTTTTACCCAAGCTGCCTTACACTGGAACTCTATTCCATACGTCATGATAACTCTTCCCTTTTATATAGCCCGTCTTTTTATTTGTAGGTATTTAGATATTTAAATCTTTTTTTCTTTATCTAAAATTATTGTCATGAAACTGTAATATAGGTTTTATTTAAGTACGGCCACACGGCTTTTGGTTATATATTTTTTAAAATAGGCCCAGAATAACAAACTATTTTTGATTTCACTTTTTTAACAGTATTAAAGTATTAAACAGTATTAGTTAAAAAACTATAAACAACTATACAGAATTAATGCTGTATGCAGTGCACCTTGAATTTATGGCCAGGCTGGCTGGAATATTTAGTATTGGAAAATATGTAAGAAATTTAATTGAAAGAAAAGGAATTTGTTGAGCAATTTATATAGGGAGTTGTAAAGAGTGGACACGAGAAAACATTTTAGGAATATAAAGAATAATTTACATGGTTATAAGGGGTGGCCTTAGAGAAGACATGGTTACATTACGTTAATCGGTACTGAATTGGGGTTGCAAATATTCATGAGCAGATGTAATTTTATGAAGATCATTGTCTAGTTGGAGTAAGAAAGAGAATTTGGTGCAAACTCATTCAGGTGTATGGTAAGGTTTCTTGTCCTCTTTCAGCGTTCTCCTCTTCCCATTTATGCTTCCTTCCCTAGCCAGGAACCACTGGACCCCAGATATTGGTATCTCTATATGTTATAGAGACATTATAGTTCAAATTCGAATATATTATATGACTAGAAATAAAAGTCTTAGGAAAAGAAATATTAATCTTACAGTTTGTTTCTCTTTTAGGTATTAAACAAATTCAATATTTACATTCATGGAAGAGATTAAAAGAGAATTCTACCAGCCATTGCTTATGTTTTAGGTTTTACTAGCTTATGGTGCTTACATATTTTACGCTTTAGGATTAAGGATATATATAAGGAGAATATAGTAATTTATACTTTTAAAGAACTGAAATAGATAACAATAAAGTTCCAAGTTGAAACGAATAAAATTTAAGGGAGATTAAAAAGTCCAATTAATTCTTCATGTCTTAGGACTTAGACATTCAAAGTTTGACATTATAAGGATAATTGTTGTTTTGTTCATGAAATGAGATATTGGTAAATAAACATAAGATCATGAGATACATGTAATAATATGGACACGAATGAAATACAAAATTTCGGCCGGGAATAATCAGCCTTCACCAAACCTGATTGGCTGCTCACGGTGGTGAACCAGTTCCTCTATTTCTCATCTACTTATTTGCAAGAAAATAACAATCGTAGTGAGCAATGGATATTCAGATAAATAATATTTACTAACTGAATCATAATATCTTCTCTGAAATACACGGAGTAGGTTCTGTTCAATTAAGTTTTGAGTAATGATAGTTTAAAATTCAATCATCACTTTTAGAATACGAAAAATTGTTAGCATATTTTCTTGGAAGCAGTGGCATTCGCAAGCCCAATATACCTTTCTGCTGCTGTAACCTGTGTTCCAGATATAGTACGGAAGGAAGAAAAAATTAAGGGTTAATATATTTCAATAATTTATGATATTGGTAATATTATAAAATGAATCGTAAAACTATAAATTGGAATCACTGAGATGGATTAAACTTTAAATAATACTATCAGTATAATAGAAAGCTTTATGAGCTTGTTAATAGACAGTCTTGATTAAAATCATGAGTCGGGGAGGGGGGGATTTATCTCCATTTGTGAGGCTGAATAGGGAGAGAGAAAAATAGACGACCGAGTTAACGAGAACTGACTTTAGCACTAATATAACTGACTTTTCCAAGATAGTTGGAATAATTTCAGATTCGCTAAACAAAATTTTATTTTTAAATCAAGAGGCAGGAGACTGACTATTATTAATTTTGCAATATAAACTAGCTATAATGGCTGGATTTGGAAAACTTGTCTGCTCTACATATCCATTATATAATTAAAATTTGGAAACAATATGGGTTCTTATATGCATAGAAAAAATCAATGCAATAAATATAATTTATTATCAGTAAATACTATCATCACATAAATTAGATTTGTTTTTAATACAGACTAATTTTTTATTAGAAATATGTGCTTTTATTTATTGTAGCTCCTACCCTTTAGAGTCAGCTAATTTTTATATGGGAATTTTCAAAGTAAATGAAATACAGCTAAAAGCTCTGTGTCCAAATGGAGAAATGTTGCTGGAAGTCATTTGTGTTAGAAGTTTCATAAATAAAACACATTTCATTTTTTATATCCGAGAAATTTTTTTTTGTGTATTTTGTTTTTATTTCTCGTATGGTGATGAATCTTTAGACTATTTTTCATATGAACATTTATTCCGAAAAAAAAAAAATTAAAACCTCTTAAAAATTGTCTTCTAGATATTAAAAAAGTTTAAATATTTTTAAATGGCTCTTATCTTTTTAGTATTATTATCAATATCTTTCCAACAGCTATGTTGTTCTGGTATAACATGTAGGGAACAAGCAGCATGTTCCAATGTTTTTAGAATTCATGGGTTTCTTGTGCTAATAACCCATAACGGGTACTTTATTTCATTGTAATTACTAATAAATTAATTATCATATTATTATTAGGAAAATATTTATGTCGATAATTTGGTAGTCTATTTATGCTAAATAAAACGTAAACAAATAGTAATTTTATTGCACATTTTTTCCTTTAAGAATCATTAAAAAGAACAGGTAAACACTTTACAGAAATGTCTATGGCTCTAAATTTGCGTTATTTTTTCAAAATATTAATGAAGCTCAGGTTTAAACTAATTAGGTAAGCTTTTCAAGAAATTCTCGTATGTTCCTAAATGGATTTCAAACTTTTTCTGTAGATTGTTATGATTATTTAAAAAAAAAAAATCATTGATCGTATTATATAAATTGCCTAAGTTATACATTTTCTAATTATCCTAAAACTACAGTTCTTACTTTTGCATTGACTTCATTGTTCATTTTTTAAAATGAATGTCAAAAGTATTAAGGCATCAGAAAAAAAATCATAAAATCTGAATCCATGGGTTTCATTTTAATTTAACCGGTGATTTCAGAAACTATAAACCGAGTATTTTTACTATTTTAGAGTTAAAAATGTTTTGGGGACATTGTACATGGACGCATCTCATTGCAAAATTGCAAAAAAAAAAAAAAAGAACTACTAAAATGATTTCCTTATAACACATGCTTGAAAATCCAAAACATGTCGATTACAGCAAAAAAAACACAAGTAATTCACATGTACTGTCTCAGCAAAAGAAGGGATTAGCGTAACTGTTGTATACATGTTATTATGATACAAATAAAATAACATTATAAATATGATAAGTGGCCGAGGTGTTCCAAAAAGATAAAAGAAAGAGTTTTATGGTATTAAAATTCAAAGAGTTTCAGTTCTCTGAAAGACGGGGAGGAAATGTTTGTCGAGAGAACACATGTTGTCGTTCGAAAAAAACGTTTCCATTGATAAAGGCTTCGAATTTTTCTCTCTCCTTTCACTAACAGTAATATCATACACCACCAAAAGTTAATATCAATGAAAACAGAGGATCAGGTGAAGCTCATGATCGGCGACGTCGACTACACACGTTTTTATAATCAGAATCACAATCGCCCTCCTGATAAGATAGAGTAGAAATGGAGTCGGAATGGTATTTGGGACGGTAAAGTGGTATATTAATCTATTTAATTATTTTTATATTTATCTTAAAAATTGCAACCCTCGAAGAATGGTGCCGAAATCGAGGATCAAAATAAACCCCAACCAATCCCATCAATCACATTTGCTATGTATCGAGGCATTAGCCATTATTACAACAACAATATGCCGTTTATTAAGGTTTTTCGCCATCTGTCACTATACCTGTTCAGGTAGGAGCCTTTCGAGGAACCTTTTACTGCGTCCCTGGATATATACACACATGTGTTTAGTTTAGTTAGTCACATTCCCTTATTAGATCTACCAATACAAGTGTTACAACAAAAGCGACAGATTTTTATTTTTAAACGACTTTACCACCCCCTCTCGGGCCTGGGGGAACGCCTACCTAGAGCGTTTTGTCACCTATGGCCAATGAGGAATTAGATTCAAAAATAAGGTAACGCCCCAAAAGGGAAGTGGGAGAAAAGGGGGAGGACAACTAGACCAGGAAAAAGGGCAGTGAAGAGGAAGACTTAGACGAGAGAGAACCAGGCTTAAGAGAGGAGCAGAAGAAACCAGAGGGAAGAGGGGCAAGATGCACTACGACCAGACAAAGTCGTAAGAAGGGCTATGAGACGTGGACATCTCTTATGAACAAGACGACACCAACGGAACTACATCCCATGGCATGAATCAGCAGCAATCAGTATAAATTAAACAATAAGTAATAATTGAATAATCTATATTTTATGGCAACCATTTATCTGAATCATAGCAATAAATTGTAAATAAATACTTAGTCTCTTTATGTAGTTTATATACTTATAAATCGTATAACCCAATATACCACCCCTTATTACATTATATAATTAATAGTAACAACATTTTTTAAATATAAAGGTATTTAATTGGTAAACTGGTAAACACACAAAACGCCTTTGGAAAAGAATCCAATCATAATAATAGTTTTTAGGACTCAATATATAATTAATTAATTAACTTATTTTTGGATAATTGCCTTCAGCGATTATCCTGGCATCCCGATTAAATCTCAAGGCAGTCCACAGCACCTTTACCCTTCGTCGTAAACCTACTGACTTTTTTTTTCCTCCCTTGCCATACGGGATGCGGGAGCAGTGGTGTAGTGCGCTGGGGATTGCACAAAATACTGCTCCCAAAGATCACCAATTCCTTTTTTCCTTTATTCTTTTATTAAAATTTTTACTGTGGTGCAGCTCAGTACTAGATTTAGCACCTTACTGATGGAGCTGCACCTTGTCCACTGCATCCGTTCTGTAGGTCCTCCTGGTGCGCATCCGTCTGGGTGCCTCCTGCAGTTACCAGGCTGGTTCACCCAGATACGTCACCTCCTAACCCGGCCTAACTCTCTCTCCTTGGATATCCAGGGTGATAGGATGAGCCCTGTCTGTGGAGCCTTTTATGAGTATGGTCTGAGTCTTGGCTACTGCCATACTTAACTTCCTCTTCACGCACCACTCTCCTACGAGACAGGCAAACCTCTCCGCTTCTGTCTTTAGTCTGGATCCGCTGTTCTTGGCCTATACCCTATACCAATGCTTAGATTCTTCTCGAAGTGCAGGCCTCCTCTCGTCGTTTCTGCACTCCTAGTACCTACGCCTGGCCCTGTAGTATTCTTTTTCTAACTGCGTTAGAGCCGGCGTCCACCGTGGGACCACTCGCCCTTCGGCGTTGGAGGGAAATACTCGCCAATTCAGTGATGGCGCCCGTAATCATTGCCACTCGGCGGCCAATCTCGGGCTCCTCATTTATCAGGGTCATCTCCTCCCATTCTCTGTCAGCTAGTATTCCCTCCAATTCACTGGAAAACGCTCTCCAGTTCGCCAATCGGGTCACAAAGCCCTTTTCTACTTCTGGGGCACCGCCTTCCTCCTCCGCCACAATGAAGTGTCTCCGGTGGTCGGAGCTCGTTTCTGACCGTAGGGTCCAGTCTGCTATATGCTTTGCTATGGGAGCCGTGGCAAGTGTCACATCTATCCAACTCTGGCCCCTCGCTCCAACAAATGTGGGACCAGAAGGCTCGTTCATAATAACCAGCTGACACCTGGCCACGTATTCTTCTACCGAGCTCCCTTTAGCGTCTGTGCGAACAGAACCCCAGGCCGTGCTCTACGAATTGGTGTCGGAAAAGACTATAACGATTTTATACTTTAGCGCGACAGCCTCCGCAGCAGCTATATTATCCTCTACGATGATATTTGCATTCGTCTGTCGTTGCGGTATATATGCTGAAATCAAAGCGAAGGCAACTCTGCCCCACCTGACATCAGTGATTTCTTCAGTTCCATTACGTCAAGGGCAGAGTTAACGACAACAATCGCTGCTCTAGGCCTCCTCTCACCACTGCCTAGACTAACCACCCTCGACGTAATTCCAAAACCTGTGACCACATTCTTTTGACAACAATGCTCCTGAATCGCCAAGATGTCAGCACTTCGGGGAAGTGTTCTCAATTCGTCCGCGATCACTCGTCTCAGGCCCATATTGACCTGCAGGATATGCAGTAAACCTATTGACTGCACTACAGTATCCTTTAGTAATGTTGCACTTACACCTGTAGAAAAGATCCGCTACCTTGGACTACATCTGGACAATCGACTAACCTAGAAGAACTGTTGCAGCCACTGCTGCCTACTAACTGTATTGTCCTCATGACAGTTGTCTGCTACTGAAGCTACTGTCATGAAAACAATTGCTATCACGACAGTATACCTTCTGCAGACCTTGGACGCAAGGTATAGCTTTTGTAAGTGACAGCACATGTCAGATTGATTCAGCTGTTATTATGAAAACATCTACTTTCGTTACATAACCTTGACAATACTGTTTCAATATGTATTTTGTAAAAGGTGGCAGTATATGACTAGAGGTCGTTTGTATCCGAGGGAGTTGAGGCTTCTACAACAGTAACCTCGTAACTGCAGCGGCGCTGGTTGGGTTGATTTTTATTTTTTGATTATCTCAAGGAATGAAAACTTGGCCTCCCCCATTCAGATTAGAAAATTTTCGTTATCTGTTGGTAACCCCGCGTATCTCAAAAATGACCAGCAACGAGGTAATAGAAAAAAAAAAGATAGGACATAATTCAAGAGTTCAGATATTGTTACGCTATAGTTTCTTCACAAGGTGGCACTTTACAGAAGCCACTGTACTAATCTTTAAATCTACAATTGTACTAATAGTACGGCAGCTACGTTTGCTTGCCGTGACAGAACAGAAACAACGTGATCAACGTCATGTATTTGTCGTGGTAGAGAAGTTATTATTAATTATCTTTGATAATAGTGATCAATATTTTTATAAAAATCTTATTTTACTCAATAAAAACATTATATTGGTTCCGTTAACATGGCAGATAACTTATCAACGTGTCCAAATGTAAAAAAGGTAAAGGACAACTGCACTATAGTAATGAAATTTTTTTATCTTTGTAACGGCCTCTTGATGTGGCCGAACGGGAAGTATTAATGTCGTTGAATTGCACTTTGCAAGATGAACATATTGAGTATCTTGTAGCTACGGTACCAACTGACAGAGAGGTATGAGTGGATGAGACAAGGCAGTAAATTGAGGCTGTGGGAAGATATATATAAGAGGAGACGGACAACATGGAAATGTGGTAAGTGAGCTGTTAACGGAATTATATTGTGGAGGGGGTGCGACGGGAGGTGGGAGAGGGTGACTGGAGGGGGTAGAGATACACATTGGTGCCCTAGAGAGGGCGCTCAATGGCCTTCGGGACAATTATACTCGTCATAAATCATCTCTATCACAAAGAGCTGTCCCGATTACAACAGCCTGTCCCTTTGTTATTTTAATACTGACTTCTTTACCCTTTCTTTTATTATCTCTTTTCCGGCTACTCATTCCGACTCTTTTTTTTCTATAGCTTTTATAAGAAATTTTCCATTTTTTTTTTTTTTTTTTAGCACTTATTCTTTAGTGAGAAGTTCTTTTTCTGAGAGCAATATTCAGGTCAATTATTAAAGTGTCTTCTTAGCTATTAACATGGTTGCATCCTTGTAATTTTTAGGTATAACTAATATAATGTAATCTTATTTATTCAAATGAGTGAATAAATATTAATTAAGATATTAATTGTAAAACAGTTTTTAAAATGCGTTGATTGTACTGATGAAGCCAATAAAAAAAGTATAAGTTAAGTGACACGTGTACGAGAAGAGACTCAATAGAAAAAATGTAAAAGGTAGATATAAGAACACTCTGTGACCGAATAAACAAGACTAACTTTATTAGGTCTGGTTCCTCTATATGTATAAATTCGAATTAGCTGATCTTCTCGATCAGCTAATGTAGCCCCAGTCAGTAACAGCGGACTGTAATCTGTTCAAAGTGTGTTTACGAAATTTTCCACGACCCATGGAATTTTCGTCTTTTAAGAGACTTGTCGGAGTTATCTGGACCGCTGGAACCGTACTGAATCATTTTCCTTTCAGGCCTTTCTTGATTCGGAAAAAAAAAGTCGCTTAAAATAAGATAGAGCTGTAGGATGGCTGTGGAAATGCTATCACATTGAACTCGGCACTAACATCGGCGGTTGCGAGGGACGTGTGAAAAGGCACAAAACAGATGGGATCATTTTAATAGACCCCTTGAACCATATCAAGAGTATAGTTATCGGTTATTTTCAGTTTCGCAGAGAATCTCATGACATTGATTTTTCTATTTTCCGAGTCTTCGGTCATTGAAGTGCACTCACACCTCTAACGATCTTCTCACTCAGCCACTCTGAGGAAACTGCCGCTGGTTCGGCTGGTTCACTGATATCCTCTAGTACTTCACACTGCGCGCCCTCCCCTACTTACGCAGATATAATACTTTGTGAACGCACCTTATATAACAGATACTTCATAATATCTGAAAGAGATCAAATATAATAAGAACATTAAAAAAAACACATAATAAATGAAAATTAGGAACCAATATTTGTACAATCGACGTGCAAATACATTTATTCTTTACAAAAAAGCTGAAGTATTATCATTGAGATGTTAATAGAAAAAAATGAAGTGAGAGAAGAAAGATTTAAATGAATGATTATGGATTTTTCCTTGATTCCTAGTATGATATTTTGTATTTAAGAAGACGATGAAAAAAGGAAAGAAAAAATTTTAAAAAAAATATTTCGGAAATATTTTGGTTTTAAAGGATAAGAATAGGAAGCCAACAATTTTGATGAAACCTTTAATTTGGATAAACCCATTCTTGTTCGAAATACTAGTGAGAGAAGTCAGAAGTGGTGATACCGAAAATGAATCTTATGAATTAATTCATTGGTCCCTTAATCCCTTTAGTCACACATCTTCCTCTCCAGATGGTCCTCAAGGAGAACAGATACTGAGCATTAAAATATAAACACAATAAGTAAATGGGATGAAGATATATGAAAGACTTTAGAAGGTCTCGTTCTAAACGTCTCCGTGGTTTATCAGGAATAGACGAAGAACCAAATTTAGAAACTAGTTGGTTGAGGTCGTTAAGAAATTGATTTATGTTTCAGGCTAAATAGAACCAATTATTTAATTTAAATTGCCAGCTACAGATCTGGGTGGACTATTTTGTAGAAATTACAAAAATTTGCTTCTTTGTGTTTTTTTGTGGTACTGGTTACGAATTTAACTTTGTTATATTTTGCCTGAAAAATTAAAAGTCAAATTTATAGAACAGTATAGGTTTGTATGAACTGAAGAAGTTTAATAAAACCTAGGTGGCAATTAAATGAAAAAAAATTAATACAAAATCAATATCTTATCCATAACTTAATTAGCAAGAATATAAATAGAAAAAATTGAACAAACGTGAGTTATCCATAAGAGTAATTCAATTTATTAATATAATTATAAAATAGTAAATAACGGGTCATATAATATGTATGATAACTATGGTGTGATCCATCTGTTCGGAACGGTTTACGAAGCAGGCTTTTTCTCAGTTAGCTAACTTGGTTGGGAGCGTACCCCTGGTCCCTGAGACTATAAATTCCTGTTTTATCCCTGAGTAATGCCTGGCGAAATGGAAACAAATCTCCTCTCGGCCAAATTGAACACAGGATAGTCGTCCCGGCCACCTCTCTCCCGTCAGTGTCTATTTTAAATTCATAGCTGTCCCTTCCTCAGAATAATTTCTGATACTAGTAGATATTTTTAGTTAGATCATAATGTATATTCAAAGAGGATTATCATAGCACACTTTACTGTTATCGAATAAAGCTCTCTTATGGAAAAAGAATACATCAGTTTAGGTTTTTGAAGGTGGATATCCTCAAAATGATCAAAATTGAGTTCTAACCACAGTGGGCAAAAATACATCATTTCTTTATTTTATATGTTTTTTCCTTTATTTCTTCAAATTCCGTAAATTCCTACCTATTACATACTTTCTTACTATCCGTTCCTTGTTCACCAATTAATTAAAGTTAACTACAATGACTCCTATCCATCTCTCTTCTCCTAATCCAGTGGAGTTCCACAAGGTACCCTCGGTCCCATCTTCTTATCACTCTATACAGCATACATCGAAACCAAACCTAACACTATCCTCACCACGTATGCCGATGAAACATAGGTACTCAAAGTCAATAATAATCCTTTAATTCCATCCCATACTCTCGAATTCCATATCATAATCCTTGAAGGGTGCCGAAATGATTAAAATTAATCCCTAATCAAATCACCTTTACCCTTCGTCGTAAACCTAGACTGCCCAACAGCACCTCTATTAATATCCCTCATTACTATACCTTGGACTAAATCTGAACATACGACTAACTTGGATTCATCACACAAGTAAGTAAAGAGAGAAAACTGCAGGTCAATTCCGACTAACACTTACTATAAAAACGGTCTAAACGTACAATCCTTTACAAAAAACTAATCTTCATATCTATAAGGCCTATCTGGACCGACGGTGTTGAGCTTTGGTGCTCTAATAAACCTTCAAATTCCCCTCGTATCCAACCCTTACAATTCACAATCCTTCTCAAAATCTTCAGTGGTCCTTACTTTGTCCTCCGTAAATACCTTAATGTTTACTGTGAAACCGATTAAGCTCTTACCTTCCATTATTGAGTTACTAACCACCAAAACCAAATCCACTCGCTAGTTTTAAAATTTTGGAATGAGATTGGAAAAGATCAGGCGCTCTCGGCTGCCTTTTTCAGAAGTTTGTGTTTTATTCTTTTAACAGTTAGACATCAAATTCATTTAAAGTACATATTTATATATTTCTTATTGCTCCTTACAATGCGAAAGTGTTAATAATTTATAAAAAACTAAATTGAAATTACTATCGAGAAAGATTTCTTGAATAAGCTAGAGTGATGTACCTACCTTTAAGATAAAATAAGGAAATCAGTTAAGAAGGAAGTTTAGGAGGGATTTTTGGCGTTCACCCAAACCGTTATCAATAAGCTGCATCAAGACTAAGGCTCCCAATATGGCCAGCACAAGTAACCGTTATTTTTTTGGGAAGGAAAATTGAATTTCAACGTAATTCAAATAAGAAGAATGTATTGTAGAAGTTAGTAATGTCACATGAATTGATTTAGGAGTTTACTTTTCACTTTCTGAACTCACACGCACCCTGGCGGGTTCGTTGTCAAACCCACAACATAGTAAGTGGACATAAGTTTAACACATTAAGGCAAGATGTTTTAAGCCCTTCATGCATATAATTGTGAAAACCGAAAGCAAAGCTCCTTTGTAGGATGACATTCTTTCTTTCATCATTTTCAATGCAATTTTTAGTTGCTCTTCTGTCCATTTTCCTCATTTCTTAACTGGTAGATAAGTCATTTGCAGAAAAAAAATCAAAACACTTAATAAGTAATTAATTACAAACAAAATAGCATTGTTATGATGAGAAATATGATCGAAAACAGCAGGAAATATATAGTAACCCCCTGTCTGTACTGATGTACTCCCACTTCCTATAAAAAAAAAAATAGAACCTTAGTATGTCCTTAAAGTAGAGACCCTTGGCTACCAAAATCACCAACAGGTTCCCACACTGCTCAAATATATGCTTCACAAGAAACATGAAAACTCAAACATGAACCTCAAAAATAGCAACGACGTCCCCGCTGACTTCAAAGCTACACCAGATTTGGTCCAACTACCTTTCTCGGAATTTAAGCCATTTCAAACTGTTTGAATGATTGTTGATGTTTGAATAGGGATACGACCAAGTCGATATTAAAAGATTGTACATTGATTTACTCAGTTTAATTAAAGCCTTTTTTTAAAAGTGTAAAATCGATTAAGAGGAACTTCCATTAGTTCGATTTTAACGAAAATTGCTGTATTCTGAAAAGCATACACCTGCCTTCAATATGTGATTTCAGTTTCGTAGGACTTTTGGTTTTTGAGCTTGGCTATTTACCTACATACACACTAACTCAGGCTGCTTTGCAAGATTTGGTTATTTGTAAAAGGGGACCTTAAAACGTGTATTTCCGTCAATAACATGAATTAGAATGTTTCACGAATGCAATTCTTCCTCTTACTATATTTAAATATTAACAAAAAATCATAATAAATTACATTTATAACGATAATAGTACCATTATAAAACTAAAAAATGAAGAATAAAATTAAAGTTTCATTTGCATTCGCCTGTAAATGTCATGTATGATACGCAGTTGAGGTTTGATTAAACGCTAAAAGAGAGAGCCTCTTTGTCGAGGTTCCACGCAGAGGATTGAGCCCCCTCCACTCTCACCTGTTGAAGCACTATTAATATCTCCCGTTATAAAGGGACTATAGATAGAGCCATCGCTTGTTTCAATTTTAATATTTTTTGTTCTATATTGTCCCCATAAAATGGATTAATCCATTTTATGAATATTTAAAAATAGATTATACAAGAATAAAACAAACTTAATAATACTTTTAATTTAGTGAATAACAAATTTGAACTATCATACTAGACCAAATATCTCAGGATGACATTTTAGGCAAACCTTCGATGGGAAAAGTCAGTAAAAATAATATTACAACTTAACGTATGAAAGAATGTTTGTCTCTTCGGCCGTTTATCAAATCCTGCTCTCTGTAACTGGATCCTCTTCTTTCTTTTTCTTAATTCTTTTCCAATGCGTGGGGTCCAGTGCATATGTCGTATCTGGCTTGATGATAACAGTAGCTCTTAGCATGCCTCAAATTTCAACATTCAGTCTTACTGTTATAGATTTGTAGCTGAGCTGCTCAAATCGTACTCTAGAATATACAAGTCTTGTGACTTGAAATACATGAGAATTGTTTTGCGCAGAATAATGGCAATGCAAATTTTTCAGTGGGATGAAATAGGCATGATGTGTTAATCACTTTCTGGCCTACTTCTTCTGGATCATTTTTGATAGTAGTTGAATAAAGCCCTCTGAGAACTACTCCATATATGTCTTGAATTATCGAAATTGGTAACAGTAAATGTTGTATTTTTTTAAAGGTTAAATAATTTATAAGAATTTTATGGCGTTCTTGAGAGCTCGTGATGATTCATACGTGTTTTACTCCAAAAAGCATGTAAAATATGTCAGTCCGATTAAATCTGCAATTTCTTAACCGAATGAAATGAAATATTCGATTTCGTGGCATAAATTGATGGTTGCGCTGAATCCAAAAAGTAGCAGGTAACAAAGGCTCAGGTTGGTTGTTTTAGGCAACAGATTGTAGCTGTTTGATACACTTGTTTCTAGAGTTGTGGCTGCAGTGGACGTATTGCTAGTTTTGGTTGTTTTTGCCTACTTAGCTCTGGCCAATTTAAATTTTTCTGGTTTGTTTAGGTTCCACCGAACTCTGGAGCTGCGTTTCGATCCGATATTTTTGTCTTATATCATTCTATTTTTTTTCATGGAAGAAAATATATATATATATATATTTAAAATTGAAAATATCACTCACTTTCAGAAAAAAAATTAATAAATAAATATTTTTTTTAAATTAGAACATTTACAAACATAAATATAATACTTAAAAAAAACATTTCTAAGAATGGATGTGGTAAATATTTCGGAAGACAAAAAAATATAGTCTTTGGATTCGAATTCGGGCCCACTAGAAACAGAATTGCAGTAAACAGCGCCTATACCATGTATTTAAGTTTGATAAAACTCCCGAGACGAATTACTGGCATTGTAAATTATAATAAAAGAGTACAAATTTACAATTGTTAATAAATAGTTACTCATCTCACTATCTGTGAATGTAAATTAAAAAATTCACTATTCACTGAGCCTAGTAGCAAACTTTGAGATAATGCTTATATGACATATAAACAAAGGCAGATCAAAACGAGTATTGAACTGCAGTTTTTTTTTTGTTTTTTTTTTCTAACCTCTTTATTTTTTATATGGTTACATAATACAGAATAATGTAATGCAATACATTATACATATACAAATAACATTATATCTTCGTTTGCCGTATGGCATGAACTGCAGTTGTAAATGACATCCCGGACTAAAATCATACTTGAATTTATTAATTCTTCGAGCGAAAAGTATTATACTTCATTAGTATTCCCACCAGTTGTATTTAGATAAAAGTTACTGAATAAGTTCCCCATTCTTTACTAATTTAGTTTGGTAAGTAAGGTGAGTAACATCAAACATACAACATCCCTTCTCACTAGATTTGTAAGCATAGGTACAATGCTGTAAGCTTTGGCTGGTACCTGATAAAATTACAAGAACTTCAAGCATGTCAGGGCCTAAAAAAATAAAAAAAACTTTAGATTTCTCCTAATATCCCTCTGCCTCAAACTATTGATAAAAAAAAAAAGATCCAACAGGTTTAGAACAATATGTGAAGACGCATGGTGAGGTATAAGTTACAGCAAAGATCGAACACTACGTACATGTGAAACTTTTTGCAGTGACAGAATATATTTCAGGGAGGAACATAAAATTCTTTGATAGCCTTCGATACTTTGCTAACCCACTGTTCCGAACTTTGATCCAGACTGAACGGGCACAATGGACGCATACGTCAGCAACCTCAGTCTTGATTCAGGACAACTAATTGATTTATTGGATTGATTCAAGGAGACAGGTTCCTATTTTCCAAAATGCACACTTCACAGATTCCACTTGCAACGCAGTAAATTATGCCTTCAAGCTACTATCTTATCCTTCCCTATATGTCCATTTCACAATGTGGCTTAGGATAAAAAAACAAAATAACTTAACTAGCAGTAACAACGTCTTCACAAAGTTACAAGATAAAACTTGTAGCTTTATGTAGTTCATATAGTATTGATAAATAATTGAAGTATCTATCTATCGATGAGAATTTCTTAAAATTATAATTTGATAATTTTGTCCATTTAATAATATACGAATAGCACTTAAATAAATTTTGCCTTTGTACTCATTGCTTCTTATTTCCTTCCAAAAGCAACAACTTTGTTTTAGAAACACATGAGTCTTTCAGTTGACAAAATAACTGTATTCATAAAACCAGTTTTTATATTTTCAATATTAAATCTATAAAAAATTAACATTGAATGACTAGTAAGTATATAACTCTTGAGTATGAAAATATTAAAATGATTTTGGATTTATTTAATAATTTGATTTCTATAAACATGATTGTGTTAAAAATATTTTATTTTATACTTACCATTATTTATTGATTATATACAGAGATAGGATTCTTTGTTTTTATTATTTTTTTTCTATTACTTACTAGTAAGTATATAACTCTTGAGTATGAAAATATTAAAATGATTTTGGATTTATTTAATAATTTGATTTCTATAAACATGATTGTGTTAAAAATATTTTATTTTATACTTACCATTATTTATTGATTATATACAGAGATAGGATTCTTTGTTTTTATTATTTTTTTTCTATTACTTACATAAAAACGTTTCATTACTTCCTAGGATTTCATGATATTTTCTGCAATTTTATCTGAAATATTTATAAATTTTTGCCACCGTTTTTGCATTTTTGTAACAAAATTCATAAAGAACATGTTTAATCCATGTTTCTATTATACTATATTTTACTCATTACACAGGTTTTACATTTTTTCTTTAAGTACATATTTTCATTCATATTTCAATTTTCACATTCTTAGTTTTTGTTTTTTTTATCAAAGCGTAATTGATCTAATGATCTTAATGATTTTATTGCTTTCAGATATCATATGCTCTTATTATGTATTTTCCTTGAAACTATTATTCGATCGGTACAAATCGACTTTACAACTCAATTGACGACTTTTTTTTTTTTTTGTACTTTTAAAATTGTATTTCACTAGCAAATCTATTAAACAGAAAGATGAGGATGGCGATTTAAAATGACATTTGAAAATTAATGTATTCTTATCTTGTTATAAAACCTCTTTTTAACAATTTATAAGTTTTATTACATATTTATATAACAATAAATACAAGTTAATGTGCATATTTTGATTTTTTATAAGATAAAAATTCCATTCATATTTATATGAAATAAACCACTAAATTTAACAGAGCCAGACTCCTAGACTAACTACATATTAAATAAAATATTAGTTTCCCTACTTGCTTTGTACGTATTTGTGACAACAGCATTTATGAAATCAATTAATTTCGCCTGACCTACTGAGCATAAACCCTTCTTCCAATCATCATTTCTTCCACTATAATTTTAATTATTGTATTTATTATACAATTTATATAAATTAACATTTTCTTTCTTTTTTTTTTAAGATATATTTTTAGAACCATGTAAAATAATAAAAGTGAGGCAGTATTGAGGTATAGTAAGCAAAGCCTTAGATATATATTTCCTTTAGCCTCATCGATAGTCATCTTCAACTGATTGAGACCAATATTGCCGATATTACTAAGCAAATATAAAAGCCAATATGGATAGCTTTTTGCATTCAATGCAATATAGGAACGGATTACTTGCCAATCCACTAAACTTCTTTTCATCATATAGCTCAGGGCAGTTTGTCATCCATAAAATCTGTATCGATAGGATTATTTCATACAGAAAAAGATATATATGAAGTAGATGTAGTTTCTTAATGGGCTTTGGTGTTTATATTTCTTATTTGAAAATTTCTTATAACAAAGATTAATCTTTTTAACAAATATTTTTAACCGATGATGTGCATGACTTTTATTTTATTTACGAACTCTTCCTGTTTCATGCTATTCATTTTTATAATATATCATACGGTATACTACAACAAGGATAAGCGTAACAAAACTAATTGATAAAAAATAAAAATAAGTGTGAAAATAAAATATGGGGGACTGTCCAGAAAGTAAATGAGAAAGCATAAGGCAAAAGATCCGTGAGACTAGCTTTCGCGTAAATGAAAAAAAAAAAAACTGTATCTCAGAAAATATTAGACGTACACTAGCCAATTAGCAACAAAATGTAAGGAAGATAAATTTATCAAAAATTTGTTTCAAATGATTACCTTCTCTCGTAGGATTTTTCGAGATTTTTTCTAAAATAAATACTGTTATTTTCTCGTTATTTAGAGAAAATGCTGGTTTTCTTTTGGTATTTTTGTATCTCGTGAATAACCAAACGAGAGCTTTAGAACTTAAATTTTAACAAATTTATATTAAATTAAAAAAAGAGTTTATTAAATTTGTTTATTATATTAGTTTATATCATTCAGTTCATAGCTTTAAATATGTTGAGTTCCGAGTGGGCGAAAATTATACGTCTGGAAATTAGTCACGGTTCTGCCTACGAAATCATCGAGCGAATCAATGAAAGAAGCAGTGCCTTCCTAACTTGCAGATCAACCGAAAACCTTCTTTTAAGAGGGCATCATGAAGCTTGTACAACGATGAACCAAGGGCGTTAAAAAGCCAGGGGACTATCTCGAAAAATGATATACTTGTAAGTTAAAATAAAATTTTATAAAAATATTGCGGATAATAATTGAGATACCCTCGTATTTATGCCAACGTTTCGATCTGCATGTCAGGCCTTCAAAAACACCCCCCCCCCCCAAAAAAAAAAATAATTAATGAAAAAGAGATAACCAACACTTAGAGAAACATAATAAAGAAAAATATTAAACAAACACATTTGGAAATATACATAACAATGAACAAAGTAGATAGTAGTGAATTAATAACAATAGAAGTAGATATTAGTAGATTGATAAATATAGAAGATGAAATATAATATTACACAAGTATGAATTATACAAAATAAATTATGAATAAAATTATATTCTCCTGTGTTATATTTCCTCCTTTTTTTTTTTTTAATTTTCATAAATTATTTTGTATAATTCTTACTTAGATTTGTTTATTCTTTTATGATGTGTAATAGATAACACCAACGTACGAAAATATTCAAACCCTATCTTTGTGGGAATTAGTTTCATCCAAAAACCTATTTATTTTGTACTAAAGGGTGTCTCGGTAATTATATACTTTGTAATATAATTATATAACGAATATAATATGTAATTAATCATTATTATTAAATTGAAGATAGCTCTAATCATCTACTCTAATGTTAAGAGTAACTAGTCCTCACATTTACCATTCTAACGTTCGATTATTGAAAAATAATTAAAAATTATGTGATCATTGTTTTTTTACACCCAAGAAAAAATAACATTATATTGGGACTATGCCATTGATAACATGTTTAAAAAATATTGTTCTGATATTTCTAGCCATTTAGCCAAATATAATCTACAAATACAGAAAATATAAATCTTGTATAAATTCCATTACTTCATATTATTGGAAAAACTGTACTTGATAAGATTTTTTCTGTTGGGTTAACCTGTTAACAAACCAGATTCCCTGTCTATCGTACACATTAACAATGGAGTGTGTTTTGTACAATAACGTTTTGCAAATGTCATCGTATTTTTCCTTGGTGTTTCCTGGGCACGCATCCTATCCACATGTCCAGCCCATTGAAGTCTGATCTCGTACTAGTACCTTTATACTTACTCCCTTTTTGTTTTAACACCCCCCCCCCCAATATATATTCTTATTACTTGCACTACCTCTGATGCCAAGAGCGCAAGGATGTTTGAGTGGAAATGTTGGTACTACGCTATGATATTAAAATAAGCGGACGATATTTAAATGCTATAAATAAAAAACTCACTGAAAATCAGGAGTCAGTGAATTTGTTCTGGGAAATCTACATCCCAGGAACCATCCGACGTGCATATGTCTATCAATATTCAAATTAAAGGTATTTAAATGTACCATAAAGTATCATATGACTTTTATCGACCTTAGAGTATTAGTTTTCAAGATATTTGCTAAAATAATTGATTTCTAATTTTAATATTTTTTTTGTTACTATTAAATTACTAGACACACGGTCCAAACTTCCAATCCATTACAAAAGACTGATCTACATGCCTATTATAAGGCCTATCTGGACATACGGAGTTGAGCTTTGGGGCTCCACTAAACCATCAAATTCCTCCCGAATCCAATCCTTACAGTCCAAAATCCTTAGTGCTCCTAACTTTGTCACAAATCAAGTCATCCATCAGGCCCTCAATGTTCCATATGTTGCCGATTTGGCCAGAACCAGATACCATTCCTTCCATGATAAAATTCTCAACCACCCATCCACTTTTTTCTAACCTGGCTTCTCCTTCTTTACCTAATAATCCTCCTAGGCGTCTGAAAATAAGATGGCCTCGAGATCTTCTCCTCTAGAAATGTTATTGGAGTTCTATCAGTGGGTAGATTCTCCACATGTTTATATCATGTCACCTACAGCAAATTTACTTGATGTATATATTTGTATACAGTTGTAAATAACAATAAATAAATTATTTAAAAAAAGTATTTTTTACTAGTTAAACTTGCTTTGATTTGAATGCTAGTAGACATCTTTAAGTCTAATGCTTCGTGAGATATGGCTTTTCATAAATCCAAAAATGTGGTCCGAAGAAACGGAAATAAACGTTTTGTGATTTATTTAGTCAAATATCATAAACTCTACTTATCTTCATAAATTTGAGTGTTAATAGACATATGCACGTCAGCATAAATTAATGATTTTTGGTTTATTTGCTGACCGCACCTCCGAACATCTTCTCCCCATATTAATCTACAGTCAGCTATTATCAGCTCATTAAAAGCTATAATTTTCGCTCACTTTTCACACGGAACTCAATATCTTTAAAGCTATGAACTGAATGATATAAACTTATAAACTTTTTTTTCTTAATGTAGTATAAATTTGTTATAATTTAAGTTCTAAAGCTCTCGTTTGATTGTTCGCTTGATACAGGTTTTAAAAAACCAACATTTTCTCCAAATAACGAGAAATTTATTTCTGAAAAAATCCTATGAACTAAGGTAATCATTAGAAACAAATTTTTTATACATTTTCCTTGCTTAAATTTTGTTGCTAATTGACTAATGTACATCTAATATTTTCTAAGATACAGTTTTTTCATTTAAATTTAAAATGAAAATGAAAATTAGTTCCACGAATCGCCTTCTTTTGCCTTATATTTTCTCATATACTTTCTGGACAGTCCTTTATAGGTTTCAGTCTGTGAATTGGTATTATTTGATTTCCTTATCAATTAGGTTTGTTACGCTTATCCTTGTTATGTTATTTAGTCAAATATCATAAACTCTACTAATCCTACGAAGATAAACGTCATAAACTACTTTATAGTACATTAAACTAGCTTCAATTTGAGTGCTAATAGACATCTGTACGTTGAATGGTTCTTGAGATATAGATTTCCAAAAATGAATTCACTGACAACTGATTGTTTTTTTTATGGAATGATGTTTATTGAAAAACTATATCTCGTAGACTATCAGATGTCAATAGCTTTACTAGGGCTTATATTTTTACAAATTTACTTTACTTTAAATGATATTCTTTTAGATTTTCAAATGTTGTAGGTAGTTTTAAAGATAGGGAGCTCTGAAAGAAAGATTAATTATTTTTAATGTTTTGAAACAACTGCCATTTTTTATTTTCCCTGGCTATACTTGGCAAACTCATCAATTTTAACAAGTAGCTTACATAGTTTTTATTGAATTAATCTAAATGTGGGGTGTTATATTTGAGATTTTTTATTGACAAGTTATAATTCAATTTAAATTTATAAATTAAATTTTATTGTCAAGTTATAATTTAATTTTAATGACAAGTTATAATTTTTATTGGTAAGCTATATTATATATTTTTTTCCATCATGCTCTCATACTACAAGCAGGAATGGTGTAAATGCATATGCTACTTTGCTTTGAAAAAACACAGTTTCTTCAATAAATTGATTTTCAGGATTTTCATATGACTTCCTTATATTGTTCTGGTTAAACATACTGTATATTTAGAAATTAGTAAATGCGATTTGCTGCGTTTTACCCAGAAAGTTATTCAAATTTTAAAAGAAAAGTTGTATACAATCGAATAGTGTTATCTAAATAAATAAATTAATTTTTTAATGAAAAAAATTGTATAGTGTGTTCTTAAAATTTTCACTATATGAAGTAGTTATAACAATTGGTAATTTAAAAAAAAGTTAACTAGTAATTTATTTAATCGGATAACATAATTGACGAAATTTATTTACTTTGAAAATTTCAGTATTGATTATGTTGAATATTTGCTTTTCTGTGATTAAAACAGTGATTTATTAGGGTAGTAATTTATTCCAGATTAAAGCCCGATCAATAACTTTAGTAAACATCATCGACAAATAGAGTTTTCTCCGCCAATACAGCTTTAAGAACTTAGGTCCCTCTTATTCCAAAGTGTTTTCCTTTAAGAGGTAGGCAATACACTACCTCCAATAAGAATTTTATTGGATGAAACCCTCGTTTGAATATGGTATTGAACTCGTAGCGGATGGGAGAGAAGGGAGGAAAAGAGAGAGGAGAACTTAAAAAGTGGAGGTACTTAAAGCTAAGTTGAAAGGAAGATTTGTATATGTATACTAGGAAAAGAGCAGCTCTGAAAAGAAATTGGCCTTTTGAAGGAAGTGTAAAGGATTGGGGCGGGATGGCCGGCAAGGGGCCCATAGTACGGGGTTGGTTGCATCCTAAACTTGTGCACTGCCTGCTCTCACGTATCCTCCGGGGAGTCCTCAAGGTAGAAATGACGGCCTTGTATTGTACGAATGTTCTTTATTATATTCGCTTGTTCTGGTACTGAACATATTGAACCTTCTACAGGAATGAAAGCGTTGTTCATGTAGAAAACCGTCGCGGGAGTAACAAGTTGATTTTGTAATAATGCTCTATTCTTGCGTCGTAGTTTCACATCGATTTATTATACAATACACAAGGGCGTAGGCGAACGGGATCATGGGGGAGCCGTGGCTCCATATTAGATTTTTTTGACCTAAGAAAAAAAAAGAAAGAAATTAGTGAACTCTTTCTGCAAACATACTATAATTTCATCATGAAGGAATGAAATATGGAGAGGCAGTCCACGAACAAATTTGTAGTTAAGAGAAAAACTCAAATTATCTTTACCGCAATTAATATTTCTATTTTATTAGTTTATTGTTGTTGCTAACAATTGAAAATTTCGGAACAACATATTCTGAAATAAAAATTTTCCCATAAAAATTAGTGACACAATGGGGGTTACTTCTCAGTTTTTCTAAGCTTATTATGATCTGATATTTTGCTATATTTGAGGTTAAGATTCACATCTAATAACAGTAAATATTTTTCTGAATTCTAATATTTCATAGATTTTTTTATATAAAAAATTCTAAATTAGAATTTTATGATCAGATCTGGCTAAAACCGTTTTATGACCGATTGAATATCACTGATTAATGTTTTTTTTGTAATGAGCCTATCTTAAAATTAAGTCCGTATGCTAATATCCTGCTTTCAGACCTAACTGCAATTGAGCTGTTATTGGGCTGACTCCTGGAGGGTTACAGCAATTCTAAGTAGTAAGGACCTAGTTTTGATTCTGTCATGGTTGCGTATCTGATCTAGTACTATAGCTACCTCCCTGCGCCAATCCGTTCAGACTAATATAGATGTCAGTTAATAGCTTGATTCATCATTGGTTATGATTGCTATCTTGATAACAGGTAAACAAGATAGTGAGAGAAAGAGTACATAATGAGTTAGAAGGGCCTGAGGCTGGCTAAGATCATTATGTAAGACAGATCTAGCCAGTGCATCGTCAATAAATAAAATGCC
This sequence comes from Halyomorpha halys, assembly GCF_000696795.3. Classification (NCBI taxonomy): domain Eukaryota; kingdom Metazoa; phylum Arthropoda; class Insecta; order Hemiptera; family Pentatomidae; genus Halyomorpha; species Halyomorpha halys. Next base: position 83,528 of record NW_027109424.1, read on the forward strand.
AAAAATGTGGAGTGAACTAAACAATAGGATTTAATTCAATTTTCATAATAATTTCAGTCCACTGAGAAATTTAATTGTATTTATCTAAATATTATATATAAATGATTGACCATATTTTTGAAAATATGAAGATTATGGTCGGAAAGGAACACGAAATAGTTCATAACTATTTATTTGCTGAACTTCCACTTTGTAGAGCTAAACAAAAAATCCAAAAATACTTTGATAATGTAGAATAATAAGATACAAAAAAGTGAACTAAGGTACGGTTAAATATTACGTTAATATTTATAAATGCTACATCTGGCCCTTATGCACAAAAATAATACCACAACTGTCAAGTATAAAGAACGGTTGTCGCGTCTTCTAGAAAATATTCCGGATTATTTTTTAATATACACTGATG
>NW_027109424.1:85443-95359 GCF_000696795.3 Halyomorpha halys
ATGACATAATGATATGATACAGGATGTAGAGAAACTACCCAGTAGTAGAACTCTAAAAACAGTTTACAATATAAGGTCACGAGGCCATCTTCTTTTCAGGTGCCTCGGAGAATGGCCAGGAATGGAAGAGGAAGCAAGGTTAGAAACTAGTGGGTTTGGGTGGTTAGGGAGTTTATTATGGAAGAAATAATATCGGGTTCGGGCTAGATCGGTTACATAAGGAACATTTAGGTCTTTATGGATGGTTATCAAAAGGTTAAATTGCAAAATATATATAAGTCAATTAACCTATTTTTATTAACAATTTAATTCTAGTTATAATTTTATTAAATTTACACTATCTAGTAGAATTTATAAGATTGTAATAGATATTGAAAATTGAAGACTGAAATAGAGAATAAAAATAGATTATTTGACTAAGATATATCTCTGTCCCAGTTCAATAATTTAACTTCTCAAAAAATTGTTATTTTGGAATCTTGGCAATACCGATTAAGTTCAAAGCTGTAATATCTCGCAATAGTTTTTTTTTTACTTAGATTTTATGACATATGTTTTACTGTATAGATCTTATCCTTATTGCTAAAATTACATGCATATCTCAAGATAAAATTTTTTTGAGATGTGACACTGTTCAACTGGGGCAGCGATATTTTTAACAAAGGCGGAACAGCCTGCAACCATTTAATAACTTGTAACTATGATATTATGAATCAGATTATCTTGAGAATGGCCAGAAGGGCCGAAATATTAGGGTTGTAAAAGAATAAGCATGTTGAGACAATTTGGATATTGTGTATTATAATTCAAGATTTATTTTATTTTTTCAATTATAAATTTGGAATTGGTCATGTAATTGTTTAATTTAACTCTTAACTCAACATTTAGTGGATAATTCACCTGTTGTCTGCGGTTTGTGCCCACACTAATTCTCCACTGGCTTCTAATTCCAGTGACGCGGCTGAGAGTGAAACGCCACAATCTTTATTTCCTCCATAGGTGGGGAAGAAAAGCTCGGTTAGGAGTTCCTCAAGCTGAATGTAAATTGAAATGATTGTATTGAAGAGGTTACTTCACTTTAAGTTCAATTTTTAATCATGAGAAGATATTTGATCGTGGATAATATATATGAGGAGAAGATGGTTGGAGGTGCAGACAGAGAATAACACAAATAAGTTATAATACCCATTTATTAGTGCCAGAATTTCTAGCTTTCATCAGCGCTAAGAACAACAAACAAGATAATAACCAATGAATAAAGGGTATATAGAAAGATTAAAGTAAATAATTGTACAGAATGAATATAGATAAAAATAAAATAAGGAAAATAGTGGAAAATAAAACGTATATATAGGTAATTAAATATGTGAGTAAATAACCTAATTAATGAAAAAAAATATATAGAGTTATATACTGCAAAGAAACAATGACATATGAATAACTTAAATTAATAATAATAATATAAAAATTAATGTTATGGTAATAAAGTATAAGTAAATAATGCAGTGTATAAGTAAAAAAATAAAGAAAAAGAAAAAAAGGATAGAGAAATAAAATACTTTTTTGTCTTACTTAATTTTATATTTTGTTTTTTTCTTCTTCTTTTTTTTATTTTTTTACTTACATATTACATTAGTTACATATGTTTTCTTTCAATAACTTTTATTTTTATATTATCATTATTAAATTAAATTTTTCGTATTTCTTTGTTTCTTAGTATTATATGACTGTATATTTTTATTTAAATTATTAGAATGTTGTTATAAATTATAATAGACAAGGGTGACTGTGATAGAAAGTTTTAATTTTTAATTTAATGTGAAGAATTGACAAATTGGGGTAATTTTTGAACTGAAATTAATGACCTAAGCAGAATAGCCTGCATAAAGTTGTTTTTTTAAATAAAGTGGTTCTAAAATTGCATCAAGATTGTCCTTGAGGATGGCCGTATTGGCCAAAACGTTGGACAAGTAAAGAAATAAAAATTGTTTTGAGAATAAAATTAGATAGAATTTGTTTATTTAAACAGTCTTAAAAAGTGAAAAGATTATATATACTGTGTATTTTTACTTCATAAATTATGTTATTTTACTCACATACTCAATTACACTATATACACATTTTATTCCCCTTATTTATTATTTATTTACTTTATATTATATAAAGTATTCACTTTATTACTTTATATTATCCTTTATTCACTGGTTTTTATTTTGTTCTTAGCCCTGATGATGGCTAAAAATTCTAGCCAAAACTTATAAATTACTATAACTAATAAATAAATTGTTTAAACAAGGAGACGATTGTTGGGGGTGCGATCAATGATGAACACAAATAAGTTGGATTAAGCTATTTTACTAATCCAACTTATTTGTGTTCATCATTGACCGCACCCCCACCATTTTCTCCTCGTTCATCATCCACGGTCAACTATCTCTCATAATTATAAATTGTTTAACTTATTTGTGTTATTCTCTGACCGCACCCCCACAATCTTCTCCTCATATAAGTTTAATTTTGTTTTTTATTTATTTATTTTTTTAATTAGGACTATTTTTTTATCTATTTTTGTCTTCTATTTCTTGTTTTGTTATCATTTAATTTATATGTTTGTAAATGTGAGCTTAAGAATCCCTATTATCATTGTCGGTCGTTAAACCTACTCTTTAAACCGAAGTTCCACTGTATAGGTGTACCGTGAGGAATTAGTAAGCCAAGCAGAACGACACTTATATCCAATGAAACTGTACCGTTTTAAATTGCACCAATAAATAAAATACACTATACATACATAGGGAGGGGAAAGGAATAAAACAATCGGAACGTATATATGTATATAGTAGGGAGGGAATGAGGACCGATAAACATTTATCAATAGGTGACAGTGAGGTATATAAAGAGATAGGATCTGGCCGGGAGTAAAAACTGGGACCGGGGGGCTCTATATAACACCCCTGGATATGAATGGACACTGTCAAGCTCAGGGTGGCTTCAGTTCATTTAACCACGGCCTGCGTCTAACAAAGCCTCGATCAAAAACCATCTCCCGCCACAATGAGTCCTCTAGGAGCTCATCTGTACCGGCTTCGTTAGTTTTTTAGCCTTTACAGTCGATGTCTAGGTCAGAGAATTGTATCAGGATGTATGTTATGTGTATCCAGATGTATCCGGCAGTATGTTGTCACTGTCGTGTGGACATTAGACTCTTTTATTTTTTTAAATTCACTAATGTAATATGGTCCCAAGAATTTCTACAGTTTCGAGAATATCGAAACAAAACTTGACAAGCCTTAGTTTTGGAGAATGAAATTTCTCTTGCTATTGAATTCGACTTTGTAATCTCATTCGTTTCTTCTCCTGCACACTTTAATCTATATTTTTTCTTGAAACTTTATTTATTGAGAAATATTAATCCAACCTAAAAATTGAAGAGCAATGAGTATTACAGCTCATACTACATATATCGGACAACATAATAATAAATAAAATTAAAAGCTGTAAAAATAAATAAATATAAAATATAATAATATAAATAGAAGGCATAGAAAATACAAATAAAATAATTCCATCACACTTTACTCAAGGATCTAGGATTTCCAATTCAAAAAGGCATTTCTAATAAAGAATATTAAAAAAAAATTATAATTAGTGTGTTATTTTCTCTAATTGGTCGCCAACGATATAGAAAATCGAAAAAAAAAAAATTCCAATTGTTCACGTGACATTATATTAATTTGTAAATAGTCAGTAAATAAATTTAATTACATTTTTATTTTGTATTAGCTAGAAGTTTGTTTCTATAAAGGAAGAAATTTATACTTGTGTTTATACGCTGGAATAACAGCCTTTAACGGATTAATATCAGTCACCTAATAGCATTTTGGTAGTTCTGCAGATATTGTCACCAGACCCTGTCTGCGTAAATTGTCATTAGAAGCTGGTATAGACATGGGCCCACCAACGTTTGAACAATTGGACTTGAAATCATCTCTGACCTTTCGAAGCAGATAATATTCTCTTCAGGACTCATCTCGTCTCTGACCCTTCGGAGTTCGTCCAAAAGTATTTTATTCTATTTATTAATTTTGTTTAATCTTTCATTTCATTACATGCCTGCATGTGGCCGAAGAGACTTTTGGGCCACCTACATTCTGGCATCCACTCATAGTGTCCCTACCATTGCAGCCTCCTCCTTCCAATCCTCTCCGGTCACCCCTAGCTTGGTCCTAATATCATCATTCCTGACTCAATCCAGGCGGGTAATCCTTAAGCATCTCTTCCAGAAATCCATCTCTGCAGCTTGTAGTTTGGAGTAGAGTCCTGGATTAAATGTACATGTTTCTGCGGGATAGTTAAGTGAGGGCTCATCAATATTTTTAAAAATTCGCCTTTTGTTGTCCGCTGAGATGACCGTATTCCAGAGGACTGGGTGCAGCAAGTCAACCTTCTTACTAGACCAGTTCTCCTCCTAACCTCTGGTTCCGTTCCCATCTATTGTCGACCCCAGCTATTTGAAGGAGTCTACCTTCTTACACACACTTCCATTAATCTTAAGGTCCGCGGCCTCTTTACAGTTTACTGCCAGGTATTTCGACCCCACAGGCTGTATTCTTTTTCCAGGGCCTTCAGCGCTTCTTCCAGGCCATCTCTACTATATGTGACCAGTGCTTGGTCGTCGACAAAGAAAAGAGAGAACAGTTTATCAAACAAAAGGAGAAATAAATGTAGTTTAAAAAACATTTTATCCATATTTTTCTGATTGTACGCAAAATGTATAAGTTTTTGACAATTTATGTCAGAAAATGTCAAAAAAGCAAACTTATTTTATATTTGTTCACGAAATAAACGTTAACGGTGAAAAAGAAATAATAATTTAAAAAAAAAAAAATGATTCCATCACACTATACTCTAGAATCTAGGATTTCCAATTGAAAAAAACATTTCCTAAGAAGTATTTTATTATATATTCGACACGTTTTGTTTGATACGACGCAAAATTGTCAAAAAAGCAACCTTCTTTTACATTTTTTGTTACGATTTACACGCGAAATGGTTAAGAAAATCGAACAAACACGTTTAATAATCAAATTCCTCGTTAGGATCTACCATCATGATCAAATAACTTACGCCTTATGCTTTGTGATAACGAATTCTAACGAGAAGTTTAGTTCTTAAACGATTCTATTCTCTACGTTTGTTCGATTATCTCCACCACTTGCGTTCTAATCGTTAAGAAAGTTAAAAATATGTTTGTTATTTTTGGGAGTTTACGTCTTCAAGACAGGCGTGCGTCTCTATCTATAATGCGCTCATTGAAAATTCTTTACTAAAAGTACCTCAATCTGTCGAAATTTCTAGAGTGAAAATTATGCAGTTAAAAATATTGTTCTTTCATCAGTTCCTAATATGTAGATTAAATACTTTTAGAAATCATAATTGCGATTATTATAAAAATAAAAATAAAATGGAAATTTGGGGAAATAAAGAGTTGTGTGCACCGAATTTGAAATGGAAGATGTCAACTTTAATATCAATAGTTGTTTTTGGAGTTCTATCAATGGGTTGATTCTCCACATGTTTTTATCATGTCATAATATCACTTACAGCAAATTTACTTGATGTGTATATATGTATACAGTTGTAAATGTCAATAAATAAATTATTAAAAAAAAAATATCAATAGAAATTCCAACCACCATTATTAAGACCTACATAGCTACATTTATAAAGTATAAAAATTAGAAAAAGAAAAAAAAAAGGGGTCATTGGGTCTTGAACACCTTGTATTGTTAGAATATTAGCACGTCTATTCTTCGAGACCTTTTAGAAGGTACTCATTTTTATTGACAGTTCAACTTCAAACAAGCTCCATATTGCCGGGACCAGAACGGTAGTAATACCCTTGGCTAGTATATTATTAATTATAATATAATTAAACTTAAATGTATTAATCAATAATGTTATTTACATATAATACAAAAACTAAGTTCTGAACATACCACAGGTCAAGAATTGTACGAGATGTGATATTGCTAAAGATAAGCTGAACCTATAATGTATGTATGAGTTGATGGCTGGGAACCGAAGCGAGACAGCAATGCAATTACCTCCTTTATTGCTCCCTTACAGCCCCTTCCGTATCATAACTTAATAGCATAATCGCTAACATAAAACATTCACACGTTCCTCTTATCTGATATATATATTTATTTATTTATTTATTTTAGTGATATTTTTATATCTCTTATTATGTAAAATCAAAAAGTGTTCACTGTTACTAGGAACTGGACCAAGACATTATAAATTAAACAATCATTTTTTTATATTATCAAAAATGTAATTCCTAATATTAATAATAATATAAAGTAAATTTTGAAAGTTCATAAACCCGAAAAGCCTGCGACTGAAAACTATTTATTCTGTTACTGTAGCCGTGAGTCAATTCTGTGGATTCTGGAGCCTTCCTTGGGTCCGCCCAGCCTCAATGGGTACTCTTAATTATGAGACAACATTTTTTGGTAGAGCACGAAACTACATCAGCTTCAGTAAAATTAATTTGTAATTTAATTTCACATTTAATGTCATTACTAATGATCTGTCATCATATCATTTCTGTATAAATTTTAATTATATGCATTATCATAGTTTTTTTATGTATTTTGTTGAAATTCAATTTAAACTGTCAATAGCTGTCAATTTTATGATATTCAATTAATTCATTACAAAAATAAAAACGTTGAGATTATAACATTTTTTCTGAATGTATCGGAAATTATCGAAATATTCATCAATACCATGAGATTGACACAGCATACCGAGGCGTAGTACAGTAGATGCATAATTAAATTAAGAATTATTACTTTTATTTTGAGTAATATTCTATCTAAGGCTGGATTAACTTGTTGTAGATTAATCTAGTCCATTTTCTTAATATTTTATTATAAATTAGGGAAAAAAGACAAAAATAATTGATAACATACGGTTAAATTTTATGTTAAATCCTGTTTTTATCTTTGTAGCGAGGAAAACATTTATAAAAACTAAGCCAAAGCTTTTCATTTTACGTGAATCAATTGTAATGTTGTAGGAACTATGTATATTATTTATTTATAGGTATACATGAAAAAAGATTAACTAAGAAGTATGAAAATAAATTAAAAGTACATTTCTATGAAAAATTAATTGAATGTGAAAAACACTATAGAAGATATAAAAATCTGAGTATAAACAGGACGAAGAAAAATGAAATAACATATAATTTGAAAACGAGAGGTAGAGACTGTGCAACAAAATCCAAGAACTCGGGTTCAAATCCGGCTGTGGCCAGATTATTTATTCTGTCACCCTAGCCGTGAGTCAGCTCTGTGGATTCTGAGACTCTTCTGGGCCCACCCAGTCTCATGAAGTGTGTATCCTTAATTGAGGGTAATTCTGGCGTTTGAGTGTGATCTTGAAAAAAATCCATCCTTGTAAAATCTTTTGTCTAGTAAGTATACCTCCTTACAAAGTATTGAACTTCTGACTTGATGGATTGTAGTGGTTATCATTATTACTATTATTACTTGGTTACGAATTTATATATAATATTTTATATTCAAATTTCATTGCATCAATTTAATGATATCAATGAATAATTTAATAATTTAATTTAATTATCTTTATGTTTAAATTAAATATATATATATTATGGTTGGCCAAGGCCAGTATACAACTCTAATCCTTACCCCACAGGTATAAAAACCCCAATAATGTGTACAAGGACCATCACAGAGATAATAAAGCAGTATCTCTCTAGTAAGCGTGCGTTATAATTCTGTTTTTTAAAGTCTTTCAGTCTAAGTCTTCGTAAGTGGTGCCGAGATCCGCAAACTCTGTTCACTGATTGAAAAATTTTTTTTTTTTTACCTCAGCTTTCTCATCTATGTAAAAGTTTTTTTTTTTTTTTGTATACAAAATTTTTATCGTTAGTGTTTTTAAGTGTTATAGTAAGAAGAACGGAGTGACAAGTTTTATTAGTTTTTAAATAGTTCATGTGTATTTTTTAGCTTTCGTTTTTATGTATAGCTTAGTTTGTCTTTAGTTTTTTTTTGTGTGTTTTGTTGCGGTTATCTTTTTGGAGTTTTTATGGTTGGACAAGGCCTGTATACAACTCTATGTACAACCCATGTAAATAAACCCCAATAATGTCTATAAGGAGTATCACAGAGATAATAAAGCAGTATCTTTCTAGTAAGCGTGCATTATAATCCTGTTTCCTTTTTTCCTTTTTTTTTGTCTTTCAGTCCAAGTGCTCGTAAGTTATATATATTTTCATATCACTTATTTTAATTTATTTTTATATGGCTCATTTATATTAATTTTAATTTATTGTTTCTTATTATCCTATGTATGTCCTACAGTATGTATTCTTTTCTTTTTCTATTATGGTTTTATCTTGTTTTGTTCAGCGCTGGGGAAGCCCTTCAACTTAGGCAAACATTGAAGCAAGGTTGTGCCTAACTTGGTCTTGCACGTATATACTACGAACATCTTTTCTATTATATTTACTGTCAAAAATAACGGCATCTTAATTTTAAAAGTATTAAATACAAGGTCCTCTACGATAGAGTTTAACAAGAGGTTTATCTAGAAATATGTTTATTAGCCATTAGTAAAATTATGTTTATGCTATTATCATCGAAGCCAAAGGCACACTGTCACGCTATTACAGCGGCGAGGACCCATAAAGTGACGGATCAAAGCCCGGACTGTAACAGATGCTGATGTAGCGGGCTAATAGATCGGAACGGGGCTTATTGCCCTTCTACTTTGCAAATAATAGCCACCTCGGGGAGAGTTGGCAACTCGCTAAGTAGGGAGTTAGCTCCAACTCCTTTTTATTTCAGTCAAAGGCCCCCTCCTCCCCCCAAGGGGGCCTCCTAATAGAGCCCAAATTAAGAGCCACTATATCCGCAGTAATGGTCTCTCTTATCTCTGCGTCACCATTTTGACGGCCTCCTCATTACAACTCCATGAGGTTTTGACATAATTTCACATTACATTTCATCTTTATGATACTCAATCCGTCTTTAGGATACATGTTGTTTGTAAAAAAAAAAGTAATTAGCAATTGGAATTTCCCTGGTTTAGGGTTCATACTTTAATTGAAAATTTATTCATTTATAATTGGATATATGTCAAATGCTAAATGAATGGTAATGTAAATATATAAAAATACAAATTGATTATATTAAATCTAAAAAAAAACGTAAATTTTACTAATAAATAAAAAAAAAATTAAAGTCCATAAACCTATTTAAAAAATAAACAGAACAATTCAAGACCATAATATGAAAACAAGATTTTTTTTTTCAAGAATGAGTTACAGTGGTTTCTAATTGATTTCAGGATGACGGACACAGTTATAAATCAAAATTAAAAAAACAAAACATCTTTAACGACTCAAAATCGCTTTTGAGGAGCATATCTAAAGAAGAAAATCGAGTTGACCCGAGTGGTTATAGGGAATTATGAGGTAACATGGCTAATAAATTATTGTTTTGAATTTTAGTCGTCGTTTTATTTCATCATTTAGTGAGTAGAATACCTAATTTTAGAACAGTTATACACAATATGTAAAATACAAAAATATTAATATTTTGAAACTCCAACTCACTTTATCGCATTATTTTATAATTTTATTTGAAAACTGGATTCTATATTATACTAAAGATTTATTATACCTATTTTTATTTTAAATTTAATAATCCTTTAACTGGAAGATTCTTAAGGTATTATCTGGATTTAGTGAATGATACAATTTCTTCCTTATTAAAACACATTAGTTTATTTCATACTACACAGCAACGTTTCGGGAGATTTCCCCCATCTTCAGGCTGCTAAAAAACAAATTCAACAAAACCATAAACATGTGCTT
>NW_027109424.1:103209-105565 GCF_000696795.3 Halyomorpha halys
TTTTTTTATTTTTTTTTTTTTTACTTTTATCATCCCATAGGCGTTGATGACCAGAGGGTTTTACGCCTTTAAGCAAAAAATCAACAACAACAACAATTAGGGTGCCTTCTTTATTAACCATGTTTAAATTCAATTGTTATGTTTGAACAAAATATATCTAAATTGGATTAGCAGAAAAAATATATTTACCCTCTGCTACATCTAGTTACATCTACTGTAAGTAATGATAGGATTTATATATGAATTTATTGATAACTATGTTGTGTTATACATTATTCAACCCAAAAAGAATTAGATTCATAAAGCCCTTGTGAAATTCAGAATTCAAAATTGAGACATTTATACTTTTATTATGATAGGCAAACCAAGTGGATATGACCAAATCGATAAATGACTTTTTTCCTTTAGGATACTCAATTATGATGACGGATTCTAACGAGAGTTTTATTTTGTTTTATAAACTTCTTCAATTGAACGTATCATTTGCGTGTAAATAGTTGAAACCGAAAAAAAAAAAAAAATTGTTTACGATTTTGGCTGGCTTCACTAAGAAAAAAATTTCATTCCGTATGAATTGGACCTACCTTGTTTGGTTTCATAATTTCTAAAAATTTTAAAACAAAAAAAAAGGTAACAATCGATTATCGAACAAAAATTTTTTTTAACAACAAATTATTATTATAAATATAAAATTGAAAGGATGTAATATAAAAGAATATACATCGGGAATTATGAAAATGAGCTTTCGTATCTAGAAGTCAATGGGAAGAGGAAATGTTATTGTTACGGGGAAAATATTAGCTCAGTAGTAGTTCGGGAATTTGAAGGCCGAGTTTAGAGGTGCAAAAACAAACCCTCAAATTTGCATTGGGGAAACTAACTTGCAGGGTTATGGCCATACTAATTTCAATTAGATAATTTCTAGCACACCAATAACTACAACAATGCACTAAATTGACCAGATATATTATAACAGCAATCATTTTATTTTCAAAATATATATTTTTGTGAAACTTTTTATTCATTTCCTAAACTATCAGGTAAGGCTAAATGTAAGCTTCCGAGAGAAGCACCAAAATTATTCGAATTTATTTTTCGATATTCTTTAGAATAAATAGTCCAATTATCAATCTGTAAAGGGTATTTTGCGTTTATTAAATTTATAACTCACGTTAATTGGTTTTAAAATCCACTAATTGATGAATGATGAAAATATGAGTTAACGATTTTTTTTTTTCAGTTAACAACAAGCGGAGTAGGGTAAGATTGCAACTCACTTGAACGACAATTCTGGGCTACAAAAACCAACTTTCTCATTCTGAATTCGTGAAGACGCAAAGTAATATTGTAATTGTTTGTCAGTTATTATGTATTTATTACACTAATTTCAATTCATTATTTTTTTTACTATATAATTAGAACTAGTAATTATTATTATTGTTTATTTATTTTTATGTTATTATTTTTATTGGATGTTTTTGAAATTATCCAAAACTATTGGCTGTTTCGTACTTTCACGGAATAAGAAATAGAAGAATAAATAAATAATTCTTTGAGTTCATTGTTACTAGAAATGTCTTAAAATAAAGTGTAAAAGTAAAAATATTTTTCCAATATATTCATTTTTGATAAAATCCGGTAACTAACTTATTTGTATATTTGTACCAATTAGGAGAAATAATGTAAAAAACAAGGAATATGTAACAATAAGACCCTTATTTTTTGGAAGTATTATGGCTTGTCTAGATCTGGAAAAGCTAGAAATATTTTTTTCTACAATAGTGCTGGATTTAGAGTGAGTATTGGGAAATTTTTTTGGATTTATTAGCATTCTTTATTAATATGTTTTTGAAAGTACTGTAACTTTTTAGATTAAAACAATACATCATGGTATCACAAACCACTAATATAGTAGTAAGAACAACTAGCTAAACAATACTATAATACTAGAAGTAATGATTTCCAATTTATCACACATATCAGTCTCGCGTACAAATAGGACATCTCATCCGTCGATAGCGTGATGTTTCATGATATTAATGATTGCAAGTCATGAAACTTTGTTTTTTGGTTATTATAAGGTAAAAACCGCTTCTTAGCCATCAATATGCTGGGTCATCTTTAAACTTCTAAATCGATTTTAAAACTGGCTCTGTGTTAGGATATTTACAATGGGCTGGACCTTCTATCGGTTCATATTAAGCCGCAATATCTTGATTATCTAATTATCTTTATTTGTATCTTAATTATCTATCTAATAGATTATTCCGAGTAAAGCACAATGGTACCTATTCATCCCCCTATTTTCAATCCGCTGGTGTTTCTCAAGGTAGTATTCTCGGTCCCATCCTCTACA
>NW_027109424.1:106395-115179 GCF_000696795.3 Halyomorpha halys
TATCATTAGGTCATTATGATCAAATTTACTTGTTGTATTTTTTATACAGTTGTAAAAATAAATAAAAACTCCAAGAACTCGGGTTCGAATTCGGCGGTGGTAGATAATTATTTTCTTTTCACCGTAGCCGTGAGTCTGCCCTAGGAGTTTGGGAGTCCTCCGGGGCCCATCCAGCTTCATAAAGTTGGTACCCTTAATTAGGTAAAAATTACGCCCGAGTGTGATTCTGACTAATCACTTCCTTATACAATCGTTAGTCTAGTAATAGTACTTCCTTACAAAGTACTGGACCCTTAACCCATCATGAGATAGAGCGGTACAGCTATAATTTTTTTATTTCAATATGAATATTATATTATATCAAACTGTAGTGCGATACTGAGCAGGATATTCTTATGTCAAATTCTTTTGTTGCTGTCGTACGTATCAGTCAGCATTTATTCATTCGTTCTAATAATATGCAATTGCTCATTGTGGACTTTTAAAGTTATCTTGATATAAAAATATTAAATTATCCATTTGCATAATAACTCCTGATTATAATCTACCTGATTTCAGTACATCCTTTTTTATTGTTTGATTATTATAGAAAACAATTTCTCTTTGTTATTGTTGCCCTCATATCTATAAAAAAGATTTGAACACAAATTAATATAAATTAAAAAAAATTAATTAAAGATAAAAATGTACTTTAATTAAATACATTTTTATTTAATGAAGTGAATGGTCCACATTTCATGTCAAAACCTTCTAGCCTAAATATATTTAGCTTTACTTTCAGTTATCTTTAACATTAGTACAATACTTTACTTGCTGCAGTATTTCTTTCATATTCATATCCATGCCTCGTCCATTGAATTTCTGATTGTATTATTTATTTGTACGTATACCTGTACAAATAAAATTGATTAAAAAAAATAAAAACAATACAGTTTTAAAAAAGTAAATAATTCCATCCTTTTTTGATAAACTCAAAGCTACTCCTGACACATTCCTCGTATTTGGCCAAGGCCAACAGAGTTAATGATCGACACCACAATTTTCGATTATTCATTTGTACTTATGGCACTCAGTTTTACAGTGATAGTCACTTTGCAGTTATAACTACCTCACTATGACTAGTAGCTCACAGTTTGTTTGAAAATTTTTAATATTTTTTTCCAATTCGGTTCAAGTCTGTTGCCAGTTTCATTAGATGTTAGAACGTACTGGTCAAATACATATGATCGGGAAAAGGGGTGATTATATTTCAAGTCTATCAACTTTATCTATGTTTTCGTTTCTTGCGATTTCAGAATGACTGGAAACCAAAAATATGGTTGTTCTTGAAGGATGTTCTATCAGTTTTTGTTATTTATTTTTAAAGTATGTTTCAGTATCGATATTCAAATACTATAATTTCACATTGTTAATAAAAAAAAAAAAAAAAAAAAAAAATTTTGAATAACTAAAATCAGTTTTATGCTGCTAGTAGTAAAATTTAAAAAAAATGAATATTTTTTTGAAATAGAGGACTTGACTGTTGATATTTTGGTTGGTGTAGATGAAAAGTGTATACAGAAAATAGAGGCCATAAACATTCTTTTATTTGGTTATTCAAATATCCATTGTGCGAGATAATGATGAAGTAACCTGACGATCATGTAGAAGAAAATTTTTACGAAATTTATTAATCAAATAATATTAGCTTATATATCTGTCTGTGATTGAGTCTTCTTTTAGACTTCTTAAGCGTAGAACTCTTTAGCTGATATATTATATGGATCATGTGTGTTGGTGAACTTAACCTATTCTATTCTGCTATTGATAGAATAACCAAAATACAGCTAAACATATAACCCAGTGGCGTCCTATTGATACAACATTATGGCTGAAATGATTAAGAATTATTTAACAAGGATATAATAAGAAGATTACAAAAACCAAAATGTTTTCAAAGTTACTATAAATAATTAACCAGTAAAATATTTCCTTATTCATTATCATCAGAGCTGACACAGACAAAATCACACAAGACAGGATCACAAAAACTCCATATACATTTCTATAACAAACATTCACACATGAGTTTCGATTTTATATAAAGCTCAAACAATTGAGTTTAACTTGAATAAACTATTCAAAAGCCCCTTGTTTAAAAGATATCTTTATTTTCTTGTTGTTTCCTTTTTCTGCGACATTTTGCTACTTTAGTTTTTTTTAAAAAAAAAAATTTATTTATTTAAATAATTGTATGGTTTTCGTACATAATCTACCAAAGCGTAAATTGAAAATAAATAGTAAAAAGGGATATAGATTACTGAAACGGATAGCAAATACTAGCTACTAACTTGGGTCGAATTGGAAGACAGTAAATATAAAATTATAAAACCAAACTGAGTTACTATGAGTTAATTCGACTTATTCTTCGTATGAATTATTATTCCTATACATGAGTGGAGATGTCTTGGAGTGATATGGTGTCAATAGTTGATGAACCATATCAGACTGTTGATATAAGATAATGTCTTTGGTCTACATATATGTTATATCTTCATTTTCTTTCTTAATAATTTAACTAGATAGGTGAAATATTGACCGGTCATTAATTTTTTTATTATGTCTTATTACTCTTCTAAAAATTTTGTATACAATCATTTATGCCTTGTTTTGTTTACACTTTTTTTATGGACATATTTATCAAATTAGACTTAATATCTCAGATTGACAATGTTTCAATGAAAAAGTATATGGAAATAATGCTACAACATAGCATGATATATCAAAAAATGTATTAGCTCTTAGTAGAAATTTGTCTGTTAGTACCAAGCTTGTTACAGCATGTCTTAAAACCCACTTGGAAAAATGAAATCTAACTTTTTTTTTTCCCCCTACCTTGCCATCTCTGGCATACGGGGTGCGGGAGCAGTGGGGTAGTGCGCTGGGGTTTGCGCATGCCACTACTCCCTAGGATCACCAATTTTTTTTTCCTTTTTTATTCTTTTATTAATTATTTAATTAATTTTTTTTACTGTGGTGGAGCCGAGCGCCCCACTGATGGAGCTGCACTTTGTCCACTGCATCCGTCTGGGTGCCTCCTGCAGTTACCAGGCTGGTCCAGCCCTCCTGGTCTCAGTCTGGGTCAGCTTCTTCATCTGCTGGTGGCTCGCCGATGTTGGGCGGTCAAGTCCTTCCTATCGTGTAATGAGTGGGGCCAACCACCTCCTTCCACCCGTAAATGAACTCCTTGAAGAAGGGATAATAAGAGATAATTCTCTTCTTCTATCAAACAGGGAAGGTCCGACTTGGCGAGGGCGTAAATCCCGGTCTTTCTCGACAGCCTGGCTCGGTGTCCTTCCATGGCAGAGCAATCTATTATTACATGTTTTGCTGTTTCAGGAACGCCTCACGTTAGGCACCGGGGGTCGATGTTCTTTCCAAAGCTCTGCAGCTTTCCCCGAAACCCCCTGTGTCCTGTTAGGATCTGTGAGACCTAATAGTCTGGGAGGACCCATTTAGCCTTCAATCTAGAAAGGACGGTAGGGAAGAATTTTCTCAAAGTTGCGCCCTTCTGGCTTGATACCCACCGTCCATTCCACTTCTGTATTGAGTCCTCTCGCAGTATTTTCTTCCATAAGTTAGGAGTCTCACCGATCCTCTCTCGGAGCTCCTCCGGCAGCGCTTCTAGTCCCTGCCTCTTAACTTCATATTTAAGGACATCCTTCCTGAGGATGAGGTCCAGGGGTATCGCTCCGGCCAGCACCTGCACCGCCTCATGTGACACCGATCTGTATATCTTCGTGACCCTCAGCAGAGCCAGTCTCTGTATGGTGGTCAGTCTTCTCTTCTGTGTCTGCGTGAGGTTTCGGCTCCACGCAGGGGATGCGTACCTCAGAATTCCTAAGATCAAACCTTTATATATGGTCATCGTTGCAGGGAATCTGAGGCCCCAAAATGCACCCCCTATCCTACTTAATCCATTAAGTGACAGGGTCACCCTGTCCTTTAGATACACCAGGTGAGAAGTGGCATCGAATCTTCTTCTTATCCTCACCCCAAGATATGTCACCTCCTCACTCGCTTTCACCCTCTCTCCTTGGATAATTAGGGTGATAGGACGAGCCCTGCCCATGGAGCCTCTTATGAGTATGGCCTGAGTCTTGGCTGCTGCCATACTCAACTTCCGCTTCACGCACCACTTTCCTACGAGACTGGCACACCTCTCCGCTTCTGCCTTTAGTCTGGATCTGCTGTTCTTGACCACGATGACTGCCAGGTCGTCCACGTAAGTCGTGGCAAGGAACCCCTTGTCTTCTAGATCCCCCAGCAACTCATCAAATACTAGCTTCCACAGAGCTGGTCCTAGGACCGAACCCTGCGGACATCATCTTTCGATTCTTCTCTCGACCTCGTAGTAGTTACCAGTTAACAGGACCTTACTTGCTACTGGGAGGAGGCATATTGGTCGATAGGATTTAGGTGTTTCATGCGATCCTCCACTTGTTTGGAAAGTACCCCTTATCCAGGCACTCATTGAATATATCCAATAGCTCTTCCTCAATATAAGGGGCACTGTTCTTTAGGATCGCAGGATGCATGCTATCTAGTCCTGGAGCCCTTCCTATCCTTTGTCTGTCCACGGCAAGACGAAGGTCCCATATATCCCATGGCGGGCATAGGTCGGTACCTAGTGGCTATAACGTGGTGCGTCTAACCATTCCATCATCTGAACTATCCTGGGACGGGTCATCCCTAGGGTATGTATAGTCTATATACAACTTGGCAGCCTCCTCCAATGTGGTTGCCTGGGCACTCCTCACTCTAATACCCGCCATCACTTGTAACGGCTTGACCTTTCCCAGTGCCACCCTGTAGGGAATACCCCAGGATTATTTTCTGATTTCTCTACGATAAATTCGTCCCAGGATTTCTTCTTCTGACAACACACTCCGTTTCGGTATACCCTATACCTATGCCTAGATTCTTCTCGGAGTGCAGGCCTCCTCTCGTCGTATCCGCACTCCTGGTACCTACGCCTGGCTCTGTAGTATTCCTTTTTTAACTGTGTTAGAGCCGGCGTCCACCATGGGACCGGACGTACTCTCGCCCTTCGGCGATGGAGAGTAATACTCGCCGCTTCAGTGATGGCCCCCGTAAGCATTGCCACTCTGCGGTCAATCTCGGGCTCCTCATCTATTGGGGTCATCTCCTCCCATTCTCTGTCAGCTAGTATTCCCTCCAATTCATTGTAAAACGCCCTCCAGTTCGCCGATCGGGTCACAAAGTCCTTTTCTACTTCTGGGGCACCGCCTCCTCCTGAAGGCTATGGTCGGAGCTCGTGTTTGACCGTATGGTCCAGTCTGCAATACGCTTTGCTATAGGCATATATGCTGAAACCAGAGCGAAGGCAACTCTGCCCCACCTGACATAACATGCCGCCTGATCTGCTGTGGTGAATTGCTTTAGTTCCATTACGTTGAGGGCAGGGTTAACGATCACAATCGCTGCTCTAGGCCTCCTCTCGCCACTGCCTAAACCGACCACCCTCAACGTAGTTCCGAAACCTGTAACCACATTCTTTCGACAACAAGGCTCCTGAATCGCCAAGATGTCAGCACCAAGTGAAGATGCATATTGGACTTGAACAGGGAAATCATACACAAATTTGAAAATAAAATGCTTTGCGAAATGGAAAAATTGTCAGTAATTCCTGGTACTTCAGGAATGATGATCTTCAAAGAGATTTCTAAACAATTGTAGTAGAATCAAATGAAAAATTCGCCAAATCACATTAAGAGTGACAATAAGGACACAGAATAACTGAAACCGTCCATCTCCTTAATGCTCTTGTTAAAAAGGATGAAACGATGAAGCCCTTCGAGAGTGTGTAATAATGTTGTAATGTCGAGTTTGAGGTCAAGTTGCAATAATATTAAAGTAATGATTTGTATATTTGTTTTAATATGAATCTTTGAATACTTAGTGTTCTAAAACATTATGAATGAGCTTATTACCAATTACCTAAACACAATAATGAATACCAGCAGAGTTGGCAAGAGACCTCATGGAAGGCCAAAAACCGGATGGATAGACAGAATCAACAAAGATGCGAAAGCATTATCTCAAGACAGGCAAGCATGGAGAAGTTTAGATGGCAAAAAATCTATAAGGTCTGAAGAGCCAACTGAAAAAAAAAATACTCAGAATAAGCCTGATTGTAATTTCAATAAACAAAAAAAAAATCAATTTACAAAAATTAGTTTAAAAAAATCAAAACATTTTTTTTACAAGCTAAATTTAAGCTTCAAAAGTTAAATCTTTTTACTACTAGCTCATTTTTCACCTAAAAATAATTTATGTGTTTCTTTAAAGTATGTAGGTGACGCCAATAATAAAATTAAATTGTTTATTACAGTCAATTTACAATAGCATAATATAAACGGATGAAAAAAAAGGATAAAAGGGAAGGAAAAGTTGGAAAAAGAAATAAGACGTGACGAGGAGGAAGGAGGAAATGGGAGGAAACGATCTTTATGGGTGTCACCATAGAGCGGGAAGACGGAGGGGAGGTAAGTGGGTTATCGAAGAGGAGGCTGACACACTGAGCCGAATCAAAACAGCTTCCTCAGCAAGGAATCGAATGCCCTACCTCAAAGAGCACCTGTTGCGGCTAATTCCCTCCGAGAACAACCCTCTAATACAAATTAGCCTTTTCTGGGCAGCCACCTCTCAAAGGAACACAGACCCGCTTTCAGCCTTTCAAAGCCCCTCCAGGTAACAAAGGCACTGACGCCTTCCTCTTCTTTTACCAACCGAGACAAATCTTTTTAGAAAAGAACCCCTAAAGGGTTACGGTAGTGTGTGATGCGATAGATAAGCCATAACATTCATTCGATTTTAGAAAACATCAAATTTTTTATTTATCATGCTGTACTAATTATACGAGTCATTCTCTGATAGAGAAGCAGGAGAGATTTTCAGACCGTTTGTGGCGTGCCATTTTATGAGTTTGGGATTGATAGAATTTATAAAATGTTGTCAACGACGTTTTTAACAAAATAACTTCTGGATGGATCCTCCAGATAAAGGATAGAGTCCATAAATATTTTTTCTTACTACTTAGAGTATGATAACACACTGATTAAAATAATTAATTTATTTAATATTTGAAAAGTAACAAACACAAAAAATAATAGAAAAAATGAGGTACTTTTATTAGGTTTCTGATTAGAAAAATCAAGAATTTTAACTCTAGTGAAGAATATGAGAAAGACTACTTAGGCAAAACATCTACCTTAAGTTGCAATCAGTAAAACTAGTAGTGGAGGGTTGTAGTGCTCTATAAAAAAAAATATTAAATATGATTCTTAAATTTCAGTCTAATCAAAGAGTATTATAATTATAAAAAATATTATTATTACTATTATTGTTCGACTTTTCTCACTATTGCGGGTTGAATGTCTGAGATGGGGGTCCTAGAAGTCCAACCACCTTCAGATTTTGTTTATTTATTTATTCTTCAAATATTTAAAAATTTTCGCACTATGCGTGCAATGTCTAAGAGAACCGACAGTTGAGCCTCTCTTAGCACGTCTACAGGCATTCCCATACCATTCTTGCCTGCTAATGTTGATTTTGGTATGAGACCATGCGTTGATATTATGAATGGAGTAGAGGTAACACCTTCCAATTTATATATTTCTTTCAATTCTATCGCCAATTCCTGGTATTTCCTCAGTTTTTCTCCCACAGTGGAGCTTATATTATTATCGTTGGGGATTCCTACATCAATAAGTTCCGCTTTCTTTTTTCTTAGGTCTATAAGAAAGATGTCTGCCTTATTAAGGAGTACTGTATGGTCCGTAATTATTGATTCATCCCACTAGACCTTTTTGGAGGAGTCTATTTGGGTGGTACTTGTGGTATGGGTTCTTATCTTCAATTAGGTTGTACATCACAATTTGCCACTGATGCAAAATTTTGCCACATTGTTGTGCCTCTGCAGATATTCAGTACCAGCCAGCACTCCACATCCACCAGTGATATGCTAGATTGATTCGAGTGTTAATGAGCATAATCGACATTTATCCGGTGTTGTTGCATCTTTTAAAACATGTTTCCTTTAAGGTCTCGTGGCAATCACTTGATCTTGAATAGCAACCACAAATTCCTCTGTCTCGGAGAATAGCCTTCTAGCTTTTAACCATTTAACTGATCTCTCTTTGTCAATGGAGGCTTCGTTCAGTTGGCTATAGAATCTCCTATGCAGAGACTTGCTTTTCCATTCTGCCAGTCGTTCATTTTGTGATACGGTTGTTGATTCAACACCTTTGCTCTGATTAAGTGCAGTTAAACCAGAGTCCATCCTTCGGATGGCGAGATAAACCCCTGTTGTTTTTGCGAGGAAATATTAGCGTGGTGCTTCTTCCTCTTTGTGGCAAGCTTCTTCAGTATTTATCAAACCACGTCCTCCTTCTTTTCTTGGTAAGTATAGACGAGCTTTAGAAGATATTGGGTGGTGGGTCCGTTCTTGTGTGAGAGTTGTTCGTACAAGGCGATCCATCTCCAGTAGGCTGGTATTCGACCATTGCACTATGCCGAAGCTATAACGTTGAAATTAATAAGGCATTTCGCATATTAATATAATTGTGTGTAAAACCGTTCATCTAATCACAAATATGAAGAGAATAGAATATGTAGCAAAAATTTAGTTCTAATAATTTGATAATTCTGAAACAGCTCCATCGTAAAGCCATTCTATTCCTTACCTATATCTATAATGCTACACTCCGATCCACCTATTTC
>NW_027109424.1:116369-121967 GCF_000696795.3 Halyomorpha halys
TTTAAATTAATGTTTGAAGTACCACCAATGGGTGGTTCCTTCCCAAGATTTTCAAGTGTATATGAAACATACTACATATTTACCTATTGTATTATTTCGTGCAGTTGTAAATTACATTGAATAAATAATTTAAAAAAAAAATTTGATATATTCATTATGAAAATCCATTAAGCTGTTCTCGAGAAATTCGTGCTTCTTTGTCTGTTCTTTTGAAACTAATGAATATTAAGGATTCCAAAATATATTTACTGTTCTAAAAAGTAAGGAGTTAATATAAAATTTAATTAACTAGGTCAATTTTCCATTTAATCTTTAGGAACAGTTAATAAAAAAATAATTTCTTATAAGGAAAACCTTAAAATATGAAAATTCGATACAAATAATTAATCGTGTCTGATAAAACGGAAAAAGTTGTTTATTAAAAATAAATGAATAAAAATTGTGACCATTATTATTCAAAAAATTTAATATTTACAATAAAAACGTGACTTAGTTATTAAAGTAATTAAAAAAACAAAACAATATCAACAACAAAATGTGAGCACGCTTGGAATAACTCAGCATTTTTTTAATCCTCCTGCTAAGCATTTTTTGCATACGGGGTGCAACAACTTTAACTGTCAAATATGGCGTGCTGGATCACGCCAACGAAAGGAATAGACCCCCCTGGGTTTTGGCCTCACATGCCCTGGAAACATACCCTCTCCATTATACTCCTTCCTCCAAGCTAATAGTATGTCATACTTTAGAATTCCAAGAGGGATATCGAAAATATATTTATGAAAAGATAATAATTAGTTATCAATCATTGATATAACAAATATAAAAATAATAAAATTACTAAAATAAATTAAGAGTAACCCTAAATATTTTCACATGATTTCATTTGAATGCCGAAGCTTGTACCCACACATACCTCTAATTTCTTTTCAAACTGTATTATTTTGAATGAATGAAATATTTTCATAACAATAATATGCTCATCCTCATTACTAAATGAGTAAATTCAAAATTTTTATTTATTGATAAGTATAACAATCTACCTTGGGCAATAAGTATTTTTTTTTTTACTACCCCAAAGGAGGCATTTCTGCCATTTTGATTGGGCAATAAGTGATAGTAATAAATCACATTTAATTTCACCCTTTCATTTAATTAATTAATTAACTTAGTACATTGAATTATCTATCTAATAGGTTAAAATTGTGATTAAATTCTGAATTAGTGAGACATAAAAGAGACAAACTGGTTTTGTTAATTTTTTAAAGTTTAGTTAATTTTCATCTAGTTATATAACCAAAAATTTAAATTCACGTTTTTATCTTCTTAAAATGTATAATCTGTGTGAAATAGCTTTGAGGGCTTCTAACCAGAGAAATTTACATGGTAATATATATGCTGGATATTTCTTTTTTGTCCCTTTTTTTAATGAAAATATTTTTGAAGGGGCGAATAAATTTGGTCTTCCTAAATCTCAAACATTTCTTATTCAATTTATATTACGTAACACGTGTTTTGATAATTTGCTGTCGGATTCTAACACCCTTCTAAAATATCTCAATATAGCATTATTTTAACCCAAATATAATGAAACTGTAGTAAAGCCTAATACATTTTCTTAAACTTGTTGTACTCTAGAAGTTTCCGAATAAAACATTATTCGATGTCAATGATAGTTTTATAGAGTTACAAACGTATATTGTTGACAAAAATTATAAAATAATAAAAAATAAAGATTTGAAAAAAAAATTAATGAATTCCTCATGACTTATTTCGGTAGTTATGTTCAAATGAATTTAGTAACCAATTTCGGTTTTTTTAATTTCTCTATTTAATATCAAGTGATCTCAATAACTACAATTAATGTTTTGTCCATTTACAATTATTCGATTATAATTAAAAATTTCGACTTATTTAATGAGATGAAGTGTATAACTCTTCCATAATAACTTTCTTTATTTTAATTTATTCGTTACAACGTTTTGGGGTCATGACCCCATCATCGGATACTCTACAATATAAATTAACACATATCACTCTATGCATATAACACTACAATAATTTAACAACACAAATTTATTTAAAACAATTTATTAATTACTATGACAACATTATCCCCTCCAGTTTCAAATTCTATTATTAATCTGGTCTCCTTTTTTAGTCTTACATAAATAAAAATCACATTAGTCTTCATTGCTATTTGGTGATTTTAAAATAGTAATTTCATATGTAAAATATAATTCATATATAATTCATTTTAATATTGATAATTTTTATTTCTGTATTAATCTGTTCTAATTTGTTTTATAAATCAATTTTATCTGTTTTTTTTTAATTATTTACATTTCTATAAAAATCATTTATCATTGATTAGGTTTTATTATTTTCCTAAAACACCTTCCTTTGATATTAGAGTTATCATCAAGTTTACTATTTACTTCTAACGGTTTCTTTATATTACTATTTCTATTTTAATTATATGCTTTGAGGTTATTTTGTATTTTATTAAACCATAATTTATTGATTAATGTTTTGGATACAAATCTCCAAGTAGTATATTATATATTTGTGTTTTATTATATTTTAAATATTCTGTGTCTGTTAAGGATATTGCTTCATTGATTAGGTAACTGGCCACATTATGTTAGAGTAATTTACTTCAACTCATAAAATAAATGCATAGCAAATCCAGTAAATGAACCTAAAATATTCGAAATTATACTTTATTTAATACAAACAATATTCCAATATATAGGGCTAGTACCCAACCTTCCTGAGCTGGAAGGAGGGGGCTTTGTGTTTAAGGATTCATTGAATCGCCAACTGTTGTATAGGGGATCATCCTTTGACTCTCGTATATCAGGAGATACCGTTTCATATCACGTAGCTTAGCTTCGTAGTCCAGTATCTTCAACATTTTTCAAAAACCTCCCCAATACAACAAAACGCACAGACCTACCAACTTGTGCATAAGGTATGATTGCTTTTGTAGAATGGAATTGTATATTTTATCAATATCACTTTTTTTTTCTTTTTTCTGGACAAAAAAGATTGTATTTTCATATTTTTGTAAGTAAAATTTGTATTTTTATCGTGGGATTATAACATATTAAATGATTTATTTGAATTATTATTATTGAATTATATACAATATTACAATTACATGATATTATTGTATTATACTTTTTTTTCTGGTGGAATAAGAAATCAAGAAAGCGCTTAAAAAATTGTGTTTTAACGGTTGTAGAACTTCTAAAACAAATAAAACATGGAAGCAGAATTCCTGCAGCCTGCCATAGAAAATTCCTTTAGCCTGTTTTCATGTTATAGTGGAAGAATCATGTCGATTACAAAATTTCCAGTCTATAGAACAAATACCTTATTTTGTTTTAACCATTTTCTGACTTTTATATATATTTATTTAGTAGTGATTTTTTATTTCTCTGATTAAATAAAATCCAAATGTGGTCACTGTTACTTAAACAGAATAGAGACATTGTAATGAAATGGAAAAAGTTTATTATTCTTGAACTAGGTCCCATTAGTACAATTACAAATGAAATTTTAATTTTATAATAACAATTATTGGCCATAAAACAGTACCACACTTGATTATAACTTATGTGCAGAGAAGAAAAAATAAATAAATTAAAAACCAACAGATTAAATATATAAAAAACAAAACAAAAAGGTACATAAAAACATAATATCTGTACTATTTATAATATTGGATTAGGTTGGTGAAGTAAAAGGTAATTAAATAGAAGGGTTTTAAACGTGGGAAGGGTTGGTACATGACGTATGTTAGAAGGAATGGAGTTCCAGAGATATGCAGCTCGGATAAAAAACGATTTATCAAACACAACAGTTCAGTGAGGAGGAGGGTAGATGTCAGATAAACGGTACCTGGTAGGACGGGATTGGTTAGAGAATTTGAAGTTCAGGTTTTCTAGGGTATAGGAGGGGCGCTGAGTACTAATTGCTTGGAATAAAAAGGAAGCTAGGAAATACTGGCCTCGGAAGGATGGATGGAGGCACTTCAGTTCGGCGTAATACTGGGTTATCTGCGTATCTCTGGTGATCCCGAAAATAAATCGTACTGCGCAATTCACAAGACGTTTAATTTTAGATTCGAGATTACCCGAGAGTCATAGTCAAACCATGAGAGTCATATACCAGGCAGCCATAGTCAAAGTGGGGGAAAACAAGAGAGGACACTAAGAGTTGACGGGTTTTAAGTGGAAGTAGATAACGGATTCTATTGAATTGATTTAAGGTAGCTATGGTTCCACGGGAAATTTGGGGAATGTGTGGTTTCCAGGATTAAATTGGATCAAAAGTGATACCTAGATTTTTGACTGACGTATGGAATGAGATAGGAGTATTGCTTAGGAAAAGGTTGGGGAATAGATTTAAGGAGAGAGAGAGATCCAATTATGATAGCTTTAGTCTTTTCGGCATTTATTTTATAGTCTGTTGTCTAAGTGCTTATACTATTGATGTCTTCTAGTAGTTTTATTATTGTAAATTAAACAAGTACATTTATAAAATTACAAAAAATATTAAAAAGATTAATTAATATTAACAATTTAAAGATAAGTATAAATTAAGAATTATTTAATAATAATTTTGTTTTGAAATAGAAGACTATTAAACGATTTTATTAACATGATAATGCATTTGATAGATGTATATAAATATTTTGTAAAGTGGATAAATTATTAATTATCCGTGAAGTGAAGTGGATATTTTTTATTCGTAAATTTGAATAATTAAACATTAAGGTAAATTTTGTTAAGAAGGCGGAATAATCTCGGAGTCTAAATCGAAAATTTTCTGATCGTCTTTGCATTGACAACTGAAGAAATATAACGACTGTGAAATCTTATAAGACGTGTTAATTTACGTTTACAAAGCAAATTAGGTTTTTAAAGCTTTTAAAACTCATTAGTAATTATTTTTTTAAAACATAAAAAGCAACAACCAATCAATGATCATTTAAAAAAGGAAAAACATTCATTGTATTGGGTGTGCTACTGACGGAATCAATGAATTAAGGGCAGTTTTTTTCAGACGCCAACACAGAAAAACGTATATGAAGCCAGGAGAGAAAATTATTTTACGTACAATTCTTTTTACGAATATTACATAAGTAATTACAAAAACTTAAACATAAAATGAAATGAAAATAATTATTAAAATATAAAGAGACTTAGTGAAATGTTTCTTTAAAGTGAGCATAATCATATAAGTAAAATAGTAATTGAAAGAACAATATTTAAAATTAATTTAATCTACTTCTGACATGGAACATAAATTATGAGGAATTTCTAGAAGCCATCCGAACCAACTGCAGACTACTACAATCAAGACTCTCTCTACCAACAAGTATTTAAAAAAAATATTAAATGTGTTTTAATATTTAAATTATCCCCATTAATTCTTAATCTTTCATCCTTACCAATCCCTGATAATCCTCCGAGGCGTCTGAAAAGAAGATGGCCACGAGACCTTCTAGTTTAAATTAATGTTTGAAGTACCGCCAATGGGTGGTTCCTTCCCAAGATTTTCAAGTGTATATGAAACATACTACATATT
>NW_027109424.1:122149-137373 GCF_000696795.3 Halyomorpha halys
TATTATATAAATTATGAAAAATCTAGAATATAATTTAATTACTTTAAAGCATGATTATAAATAATAGAATTATTTTAGAAACACTGCGTCTCATCCAAGGTTTAGTTGGATACCTACATAATATTTCATAACTTCTATACCCCTGTCAAAATATCCCTACAGAGTGTTTCACTGTTAGTGAGTTAAAATGGGAGTATTGATATCTGGATTGATATAATATAAGAAAATCTTTATTACGTGAAGTGAAGGGTCTTGTATCTCTTTTCTCACTATTAAAAATAAATCAATACGATTAAACATATATATAATTTATTTATTTAAACTCTTATTTTACGGTGTGAGGCCTGATGATGGAGCGGCCAAAAGTGGTTTGACTTGTGTATTGCAGTAGCCAGAGCGGTGTATATAGGCGGCCAATAACAATGAAGAGAAACTGTCGATACGTGACTGTGGCTCTCGCTTCGCCCGTGTCTTAGACAGTTAGGAAAAACATTTCGTATATCTGTTGACAAATATATTTTACACGTGATGTGTTCATTTGAAGTTAAAATTGTTCTGTTAACTCAACATATGTTTGTGGAAAGAATATATTGTGGAAAGTATCATTATCATAAACCTCTACGCAACTATCGTAACAGTCGCGCCTCAACTGATATTGAATTATTCTATTACTTATTAGATTACTAAAATGCAATCAAAGCCAAAATTGTCATTCTAACATACGTGTTTGCCATTGATTAAACATTGTATTATTTATTTATTGGGTATGTTCAAAATCAAAACAGTGATTAAGCGTAAGAGCATATTCTGAAAGTTTGAAAGCGACTAGGTTATGGAAAGTTATGGATAATTTGTGTTGAGGAATACCAAATCTGAGGTGGTTCTTGTTTTTGGGCATATTTGTGACATATAAATGGTAAAACTTTTTTTTTGTATGAAATTTTGTTCTCGGCGTCGTCGTAATCGTGATATCCCGAATGATCTTTCAAATTTTTCTACAATATACGTTCCGAATCACATTGCAGAGGTTGTTGTTTCCCTTAGTATTAAACAAAATAATCCCACTTTTACTACAGCTGACGTCAGAAACCTATTCCACAGAAGAAAATATTTTGTGGCATAAGTTAGGAAACCTGTATCTTACAGACGAGTTAATCTAACTCATATATAAATTTATTGTATATCTATTTTATATATTATATTTTTTGTTTGGAAATAATATAAATAATAAATATATGGGATAAGATAGGCTTTTATTGTTAATAGTATTTCTCTTTAGGTCACGATTCCATACTTACTTTCCGGTTTCATTGTTTAAATTTTTGAATCTTTTAAGCATGTACATAGCTCAAGGGTAATCGACGCAATGTATATCAGCTAATTTTTGAAGTATACTATGTAGTTATACTAATTTTTTTAACAGAATTTTGAAAATCCTCATTTTTTCTCCTCACTTTAACCTTAAAGATTTTCCATATCTATACTGGCTTGATTTAACATTTTAAAAAAGTACTACAGTTATTACAACAGTTAAACATTTTCTAAGTTACATTCACAGCTTCCTCATAAGTAAATTAACAGAATTATAATTTTATAATTACATAAATATTTTGTTTTGTAAAGCGTAAGCAAATTCTAATGACTAATCGTTACATAAATGAGGAAGAACCAAGGTAATGGAGAGAAACCTGTTTGATTTCGGATTTATCTTTTTCTACAACTAATAACAATAAGCTTTTTTTTTATCGAAATTTACATTTGTATTAAATAAAAAATTCATGTTGTGAATGTGATGTTATATCTACTTCAATGACTTTTTGAGTATCTACCTATCGGTGGAATTTCAAATAAGATCAAAGTAAACTTCAAATTTATTTTTTAATCTTTTTTTTACGAGTTACATTTTTCATATGTTGATCCATATATTTCTGTTTATTTGGCAGACAAAAATGATTTTGAAAAAAATTTGCATTTTTTATTTATTTTGACTTGTACATCATATATTTGCACCTCCCTTAAATTCTGTTAAAATAGATCAATTTTTTCGTCCAGCTACTTCATTTTAAGTTTTTTATCTTTTTTTATTATTCAATGTACCTTAAACATAAATACAGATAAGAAATATGCTCTAATATCGATTGAAAATTAAGATTTTAATACTTCTAGGGAGTGAGGTCCGCCAGGAGAAACGGTAAGAGGAAATGGGTTATGTGAACATTGGAGTGGAATGAAGTGTTGACACTAGGGCAAGTCCCCCTCATTAATGGCGACTGTTTACCTTTTTTGTTTATATTCTTAGCTCCCTAGTCATGTCATTGCCTCCCCCCCCCCCCCATCAACCTCTGTTATTTATAAACAGCAGTAATGGTTGCCTGACAGTTGGATGGAATTTAATTTTAAGTAAACTGTTGCTTTGGCATCTCAGCTGTAATCATAACCTCATTAATATTTAATACTATTGTTGTCTTATACAGCTTTCTGACGAATCCAACGTTTGACAACGATTAGTTTTTGATCAGTAATCGATTCTCTTGTTAAGAACCATTTAATTAATCTTTATTGAGGATAAAATTAACGAGGAACAATTGGAAGTATGATGCTAAAATTAACAAATATACAATTGAAATTCACTAAGAATGATACGTAAGATAGACTCCAAGATAAAAAAATTAATGAAATTATTATGTAATAAAGTGGTTACGTAGTCTTCCTTCATGGTCTTCACCGCGATCAACTGCCAGATTTTTCCACTTTGGATTGAAGGTCGGTATATAATACAGGAATGGTGATAACGTATATTAGATTTATGTTCCTAAACTTTCCAGTAAAAATTATTAATATAAAGCAATGAAACAATATGTTCATTTACGGTTTAGTACAAGAGCCGGGAAGAGATAAAGGCAGTTATCTCACCCCAATTTTTGATTACTTCAATAAAAACTATGTATAATTTATAGTCAAAATTGATGAGTCTGCAAGTATAGGTAGGGGGATTACAAAATAGCGGCTGTTTCAAAACCTTAAAAAACCATTGATTTTTCTTTCGGAGCTCTATCTTAAAAACTACCAACAACACTAGAAAATCTAAGAGAACATTATTTAAATAGGAGTAAATTTGCTGAAATATTAGCCCTAAAAGAGCTATTTACATCAAAAAGTTCTCAAGATATAGACTTTTAAAAAGCAAAATTTCTTAAAAATCTACTGAAAGATTAGTAGTTAGTTAATTTATTTTGAGAAATCTATATCTCAGGAACTATGTGACTTACAGATGTCTATTAGCACTCACATTAAAGCTAGTTTAATGGACTATAAAGAAGTTTATGACCTTTACCTTCGTAGGAATAGTAGTTTTCATGATATTTGCTAAAATAAATTGATTTATAGTTGTGCGGACAATAAATTTGATTTATGAAAAACTTTATTTCAGAAACAATTGGACTGATGTCTGCCAGCGCTCAAATTAAAGCTAGTTAAATTCGCTACAAAATAGTTTATTGTGTTTATCTTTGTAGGAATAGTAGTTTTTATGATATTTGACAAAATAAATTAGCAAAATATTAATTTCAAGTTGTTCGTATAAAATGTTGGATTTTTGAAAAAATATGTTTCTAGATCCATAAGACGCACATATGTCTCCCAACACTAAAAAAAAAAAAAAAAGGAAATTTAACTTGCTAGAAAGTAGTTCATGACATTTATCTTTGTAGGGATAGTAGTTTTTATGATGTTCACATATGAATATAAATTTGGCAAATGAAAATTTGTCCGAACAGATATAAATCAATTTTTTAGTTTGACGAATATAAATTAGCAAGTTTCATGTAAAATATTACTCCTACGAAGATAAACATCATAGACTACTTTATAGCTCATCTAACTAGCTTTAATTTGAGTGCTAATAGGCATCTGTATGTCAAATGGTTTTTGAGAAATAGATTTATCAAAATAAATTCACTAACTAATGATCTTAGTACGTCCCATACAGCATTTTTATGAAATGTTGCTTTTTAAAAAGTTATATCTCGAAAACTATTTAACGTAAATAACTCTATTAGAGTTCATATTTTAGTAAATTTGCTCTTCTTTAAATGACGTTCTCTAAGCTTTTCTTGTGTTGTCCCTACTTTTTGAGATATAGAGCTCCGAATGAAAAATTAGTTTTTTTTATCGCTTTGAAACACCCGCCGTTTTTTATTCCCCCTACCTATGCTTGGCAGACTCATCAGTTTTGACTAGTAATTATACATAGTTTTCATTAAAGTAATCAAAAATTAGGGTGAGGTAACTGCCTTTTTTTCCTTATGGGCTCTTGTACTAGTTGTATTGCCCCTGATGTTCAGGGGCTCAGATAACATTACAAAGAAGTACTCAAATCTTTGTATGAATTACCAGCATGCCTCCATCAAATTTCGCAGGATAACAAACAGAGAGTAAATAAACTTTATGAATTTCTGAAATACTTAAAACTTTATCATCAAATTTTACCACTTGTTTCTATGTTTAATAGTTTGATTTTGAATATTAGGGAAATAACGTCTAATAAAAATTTTGGAAATTAAGGCAATAAAGACCCCGCAGTGGTTGATGCCTTAAAATAACAATTAAAAAAATAAATAAAAAAAGAATTACCAATTCTAAAACGATAATTGTTTTGCTGATTTGTTCACAAGCCTACTCAACAGTCAGGTTTTATGTTTTTTCCACTTTATAGAAGTTGGGTGGACCTCAGGAGGGCTTGCGAACCCACAGGACTGACTCAAGTTTGCAGTAACATAGTCAATAATTATCTGCAATAGACGGATTTGAACCTTGGTCCGGGAGTAAGTAGCACAGTACATAATACTCAGATTAATTGTATTTATCATTCATATCAAAATCATAATTTTCTTTTTATATTTATTTTTTTTACACTAAATAGCGTAAATAGTTTATACAAATGATGTATTAATTATGTCATAAATATATTTTTCTTTAATATTCCCTTAGTCAATCTAATTGCTAGTTTAGCCACTGGTTCCCCATTTTTATTTTCAATTAATTCACAATATTATTTAGTCACTATGCCTGTAACCAGTGAAAGTTGTTTAATATAGTATACTAAAAGGGATAAGATAAAGATTAAAATAAAATTAAGCAATCAACATAAAATAATTTATCAAATACACAATATTATCATTTTGTACAACTGTTCATACAAACGATATCCAAACAAACGTTCACCGCATACAAATATTTTGAGCTTCACATTCTTGTTTTTATGTTTGTTTCTTACCCTTTCATTCATATTGTGTTAATGTTGCGTGATGAATAATCGATCTATGACATCGCCCCTACTTTCACACAATTAAAGAATGTGATTATTTTTTGATTTTTTTTTTTTTTAGGATACTAAAGCGTTTTTAATTTCGTTAATATACAAATATTTATAAAATCCTGTATTTTATTTTTCATGACTATTTTAACTATAGTCACGCTCAAAGTGAATAAAAAATTATTTTATTTATAGAACTCTCTGGGTTAACACAGAAAATTATACAAGCATTTGAGAAAATAAAAGCAATAAAAAAAGTGTCCTGATTTTATTCACTTACGAGATTAGTCGCGCAGTAACCCTTGAAGTTAAAATAGTAAAAATGTCATTGCTTTTGTTTATTTAGAATTAAAATCCAACAGGGTTATGTAGCGAAACATTGGGTGTAACTATAAATTTTACTGGAATGGAGCATTGATAACACTAATAAAAAATAAATTATTCTTTTAGGTCATTCGCCACCCGACTAATAAACTCGTATATTAGTTTATTTACCGACTTATGAAACAGGTTTTATTTCTAGCTTCACCAGAGAGTCCCAGAGAGCAGCATATACATAGCAACCAGTTAGGTCCAAGTTTATTTAATGAAATAGCTTGTAGATGTATCACAATTTATATGGTAATACATTTATATATATATTTATATTTCATGTCATATGGGATTTTATTTACCATTATACTATACAAGAATTTTATATAATCATCATAATATATGTAAATATTGAAATACATAAAAGTATGTATATATTTTACTATATGTATTGATATATACATTATTATTATTATTATAAAAAAAATTGTTTTACTTCCTCTACTAGATGCTGATATACCCAATTTTTTTCGGCTACTACTTTATAAAGATTTTCATCCGATGGTACTTCTATTTCTATTATATTTGCATATGTTTCTCCCTCAGAATAAACAAAATATTGGGTAATTTTGAGGAATATTGTGATCAGTGATTATGATATTATCAGTATTATAGTTGAAAAAAAAATCAATTGTATCCAAATTAAAGTCTCAAAACATCCCTAATGTTCCTCAAAATCCAAAGTTTTGACCAATACTCAAGAAAAATCTTGAAAACTAACTTTAAAAAGTTAAAAATTAATTTTTTTGTTTAAATTCGAAGTTAGTTCATTGATAGGTATTACAATCTGCCACAGCATTGTGGGCCATAGGTAATAGTGATGAAAGGTCACATTCTTACTAAAATAAAATAAGGAAATAAATAAAATCTCTTTTAAAATATATATAAACAGGAGGATAAAGAAAATGAACATACTCAAACTATGTGCATGAAAAAATAAATAAATAAAATAAAATAATGATAAAAATAAAAGAATTTCAATAAAAGTCATATTTATACTTCTATATACACAGAATTAATTTAACTCTATCACACATTGGCCCTCTTAAAATTGTCCTAACAATAATTAAAAGATTTAATATAAATGAAATAGTGACAAAATAGGGTCTGAAACTAGTGACAGGGCCAGAATAGCTTGCGTAATGTTTTTTAAATACTTTATGTGAGGGTAATTTTTTTAAGATTGTCCTTGAGGATGGCCAAAACGTTGGACATTTAAGAAAATAAAGAATGTTTTGAGGCTTTAAGTTGGATATTTTTGATTTTATTTAAACAATGATAACCAGTCTTAAGAAAGTGTGAAGTTTATATATAAAATTATTATTATATTATAGAATTTTAATTATTAAATGGATTTTAATGTATATTTATTAATAAAAAAAATTAATTTCAATCATAAAGGTGTGTGTTAGAGTTAACAGAAAGAATAAATATACAAAAAAATTAGTATTTATAAAATAAAAAAAAAATTAATAAATCGACGTAATTTTATAATGTATTGTCTATATATTTAAATTATAGAATATACCTACAATAAGTTATAAAAAGTACCTGAAATGTTATTCATTTGAAATTATTTACCATATATTGTTGTTCTTAGTAATATAAATTAAATAAACATATGCGACTAAATAATTTGATGACTAAATTCCTGGTTTAAAAGAAATTTCTGGAAATAATAGCAGTTAAATAGATGTGTAATTTAATGTTGAAAGGTAAAAGATTTTTGTAAAATTGATTTTTAACATATGAAGGAATAAGTAAACGATTTTATGGCTATTTTAGCAATACTCTAAACGACCATTTAAATATGAAATTACAGTTAAGTTAGTTTTTAATCAAGTAATAAATTGAAATAAAGTATTGTGATTTTCAATTATAAAACAATTGCTGTTTTGAAACGAGTAAAGATTAGTATAAATCCAAAGTAACTTGGTAAACGAAAATTGTGAGACGCGTAAATCTAACCAGTTTTTTTGCTAAAACGTTAGTAACAAATACATCATTATGAATCCCCATCTTTAGTTTTGGTACAAAATAATAATCCTTGACAGTCATTTAACCTTACAGATTGATAAGCAGCAATTATATATCATTATACAAGCGATTATATAGCCTTGAGTAATTATATTTAGGTACGCTATATAATTATATTTAGGTACGCTATATAAGCTGTTGATAGCGAAAGTAGTGTAAGTGAATTGGAATTTCGAGAAATTCAAAACATGAGAGAATTTGATGAGAAGAGCTTTTTCTCTTACAACATCCGGTTATAATTATATCCAAATATTCAAAAACGTTAGAAGTTAATAGACCCATTAACTGCTTAAATACTTATTTTTTTAAATAATAATTAGTTTTGATGATAGTACTTACACCACTTTTGATCTCAAAGGATCATATATTTTCCTTTGAATTATTGTGGGAAACACTGCAATATTTAAATACTAAGAAATTAGAATTAATTTCTATAAAATTCTAAATAGTTATCTAATCCTTTATATTATAATTCTATCAATAAAACGGCTGCAATGAATAAAGAAGTGAGTTAATCAAGACGATTCTTTCTTCTAATCCTGACAAAGTAACAGGTGACCTAGAGCTTTCTCGCCTCTCTCTCATATTCGTTTTCTCTTAAAGTTAGTTCTTAATCTCATGAATATTCGTAGGATTATCCTAAACTGGGATCTGCGAGAAAGCCAGTTAAAAAAAAAATCATTTTCTGTAATGCGCAAAAAGTTGATTAAGAAGTCCCCCTTCTTCCAAGGTATTAAAATATTAATAATAAAAAAAAATCAATACAGATTAAAGACATTCAGTTATATGATAATATGTCATATATTAGCTATATTATTCTGTTATACTATAAAGTATAATATTAATTTGAAACATTTTTAACTTTCCCTTAGTTAAAGAGTCTGTTGCGGTGTGAGCATCACACGACTTTCACTTATCACTTTACATACGTCCCCAAGTTTAGTGTAGATTTGGTCTGCTGTTGAAGGTGTTGCTTTTTTATATTAAGAAAAAATTATAGAAATTTTTTTTTCTGTTGATATAAAAATTAATATTTTAGACTTTCTTGAGTTGGGGGCAACAGATATAAATTTGGTTCCTGCCAAGAATACAACAGTTTAACAAAAGATGACAAAGCTCGGGAGGTCTCAGCTTTTCCTGTGCGTATCGGTATCGAGGTATCGGATCTTTTCCTTTTTCATCCTTAGTTATTCCTAAAATTCTTTAATATTCTATATTTATCAATTATTTATTGTT
Source organism: Halyomorpha halys (assembly GCF_000696795.3). Classification (NCBI taxonomy): domain Eukaryota; kingdom Metazoa; phylum Arthropoda; class Insecta; order Hemiptera; family Pentatomidae; genus Halyomorpha; species Halyomorpha halys. The sequence goes on from NW_027109424.1 coordinate 131,109, forward strand.
GCTAACAATGAGGACTCTTTATTTTTTTCCAATAAAGAAAATTAAAGGTAATTTAGAGAAATATTTTTAAAAATTCATAATGTAAGCCCTTTAAGACAATTTCAATGGACGTAAGACATTGACAACAGACATTAAAGAACATTCAGAGGTTGAGTATGTTCAAAATCGTTTAAGTCGTTTGGTGATAAAAAAAAATTACGTGAAAAATTGAATCTATAAAGAAGTACCGTCACATTATAGCCATGTATCCGCCTTATTTTCGATTCCTGAGTTAGCCTAGTCACACGCCGGCAGACACACAAACCACGTGAATTCAGGGAATCTCAAAACGTGTATTTTCTTCGAAAATTCGAATTCGAAATTTGGCACGATCACAATTTTTACTATATTTGAGGGAGTAAAATATCTTATTTAAATTATAGATATTTTAGTAATGTAACCAACCGGAAATTGTCTATATTTATTTATTTAGTGGTTTCATAATTTTAAATTTATTTTTTGACTTTTGAAGCTTACCATAATAATTATAAATATGTCATAGATTAATGAAATGAATATTCAAAACATTAAATTAAAAAAAAAAGTAAGCGTCTAAGTAATAAAATTTGAATTAGTTCCATAAATTATGTTCCATTGGATATAGTGAGCATTGGTTTACTTCAGAGGCAAATATATGATATTATTTTGATCATTTCTTACTGTTTAGATTTTTTTAGTAGTTAACTAATTTAATATATTATTAATATAAGTTAATATATTGATGACTTAGAAGTTAATTATTTATTAATTTTATAAAAAAATATAAAACTAAGTTTCTTAAGTTAAAAATTTGTTTATATTTGTCGTTTAACTTAAAATTTATTGCTGCCTAAGTAATACATTTGCTATTTAAGCCCTTTCAGCCTATTTATCTGAAGATAATACATAGCTAATATTTAACATCAATTGATTAAATATTTCTAAGACCAGTTTAATCAGAATGGGGAGCGGAGCAAACCAGTGAGTAAAGGGGCTGTGCTACTAACTCCAAGGACACAGCTTATAATCCGGCTGTGGCAAACAATTATGTTCTGTTACACCCTGTGGGTTCGGGGAGCTCTCTCAGGTCCACACACCCTCATAAAGTGGGTACCTTTGATTAGGAAAAAATCTGGTGGTAGAGCGTGATCATGAACAAATACCTCCTCGCACACCGATGATCAAGGTACATGGTATCAGGTACTTTGTTACAATTACTGACCCAGTATCCAGTTGTAGTGGTACAAATTTTCATTTTTAAAACCAAAATAGTCGTATTTTCTTTAAGGAAATCGAAAAAAAAAATTGAAAATCAGCAATGTAAAGTGGCATTTCAAGCAAGTCAATTTTAAAGAAAATGTTGCTGCCACGACGCAGACATAACCCCGCATTTACTTTTGTACGACTTTCTGCTTTTAAGCACCTAAAACAAACACAGATCATTCAGCAAGACTCAGGGGAGCTAAAAATGTATATTTCGATCGAAAACTTGAATTAAAAATTTTGCACAATCGTAATACTTTCTCTTACTTTATATTCCATATATAGGTAACGGAAAGTAAAAATAAAGTACTCACTCCGGTTGTTCATTGGCTGCTGTTCGAAATGAATAATAACTGAGTTTATACCAGCACATTAATTTCCATGATGAATTATATATCTTTCGCTATTTCTTTTATCGATGGTAGGAGTTCCAAATTGGTCACTTCTCATTTAATTTTTATTTGATATATTTTTTTAAACTCCTTGAGATTCGTTGTACCGATTTTCTACTCTATATTTCTTCAACCAAAGGACTTTCCGGGTCTATTACCTAAGTAAACAATGTATAATTGAAATCTTTTGGATTGATATAATTGATATTGGTAGCCATCGCCTAACCTTGGCCGATCATCAAGGACCCTATTATCATGAAGGATAATATCAGAGACTATATTTAATTGGCTAATTACCATAGCTCGCACGACCAAGCTGCAAGTTTCGCCCTTAGTGAAGGATTGGAGCCGACAGGAGATTCCTAATCCTGGGAAGGATAAACTGAAGCTAATTAATAGGATTTGGGTCCTGGTCCTCTCAACTCAACTACAGGCCTCAGAGGAACTGCTCCTGATCGCTGCCTCCGACCGATCTTCCGCAGCCCGCGTTTGTCCACTATTTGATTGCTTAGCTAAAATCTCAATTGGGGATGTTTTGCGGATACAGAATTTTTTAAATTATATAACGTACAAATTACTATTAGAATAAGCTAGAAGTTCAAAAGAGGAGACAGCTTAATTTTATGGTTGAATAAATAAATTGCCAGTATCCAAGAACAAAGGTTAAAAAAATAAAATAAAAGTGCTTATTTAATGAAAGAATCATTCTAGTTAAACCAATATCCAGAAAGTTATGGAGTTCAAGCTAATTATTAAAATTGCTATGTAAACTATTATACAAATCAGACTTAATCAACGATTTGGCCATTTGTATTGACTATTAAATAGAAACTCTTGGGTTTCAATTGAATATGAACTACTGATCTACAAGACCAACGGGCTGGAACTGGGAGGACAGGTTAATTTTTGAACACTAAGCGCACCCAATCCTTTCAATCCAAAGTTGAACAAACATTAAACATTAAACATGCTCAATATTACGTTGGGCCGTCTGTAACTGAGTGAGTTGAGGAGGTGATCTTTGTAACCTCGGAATTGGAGTCATGCCGGTTCAAATCCTGCCTGAGGGTGGACTTTTATTTCTGCGGTGACCCACGATATGGAAACTTGACCCACACCCAACTTGTTGAGAATAGTGTGGTATCCTGTTGACAAAGACATTTGTATCAATATTTGACTTAACATACCATACGCCTTTTGACGGCATTCCATTTATATTTTTTAAACTTTCATCAGATACTTTGTTATTATTATCATTTTTTTGTCCCTTATTTTTTTCCTTTATTCTAGTTCGTATTTTTTTTCTTTTTGAATATAATAATACTTTCAACCTTAGGTGAATATTTCTAAAATAATCTTAAATTTTTTTTCTTCTAAAAATATTTGGGACTAGGAATGTTTTTGTGAATAATATTAGTTTGATCAAGTTGCTTAGTATTTTTTTTAAGATGACGAAAAATTAATCAAATATTAGACCAAATCGTACAATGTGTTTTATTAATTATTCAGAATTATTTTTGTTTGGCTGATCTCAATGACGACCACATTTTACCACGGTGCTTATTTATTTATTTATTTATTATATTGATGTCAACTTCATCACATAACTTGAAGTGCCTTTATCCATACCCTTTTTAATCATCATGCAATGAATTGGAGGTAGATAAGACTGTGGCAAACTTATCCTTGTAATGTTCACATTTTTAGAACATATCTTATGTATCAATTATTATTCAGAAACATATTTTAAAAAGTTATTTGGTGATAAGCTTTTTAGATTACCTACCATTCTTTTACCTAGAAACTGTCATTCTTTCCATAAAAGATTGGAAAACAAGCAGTTTTACACTATATTTCAGCTCCAATAGAAGACTGCAAAAAAAAAAAAAAAAAAAAAAATCCTCTACTTTTAAAAGCTCTCCTCTTTACTTTGGTGTAAGCTTTAAATTCATTAAAAATATATGTCCAACCTATTAAGTAAACCCAGTTTTACAGTATCCAAAGAAAATTTTAATTCATGAAACGGTAAATTAAGGAAAAACATACATAGAACAGAAAACATAAACCAAAAGTAATATAATAGTATATAAAATTTCACATATGAATCATATTCACTTCAAAACTTAAATAAAAAAATATAGGCCACATTAAAAAATTTAAAAAGTTGTAAAATTATTGCACATGTTAGTATTGTATGATTATTTAACTGATTCAAGGATATACATTTCATGTTTTGTTTTTTAAATGAGGTTAACAAAAAATATTTTAGTGAATTTAATTTATTACTAAATGGATTTTAATTGAGCTAATTTACACTTCTTAGGGGTGAAGAAATAGTGTATATAGTTCATAAAATGAAGGAGAAACTCTTCAGTAATAAGTAGGGATGGTATTTTTGAGTTTCCACAATTTTTTTTTCTACGTCTATAAACATGTTCATGCAACCAAGGAACGTTTCACAATATTTTTAACAATTTTATTTTCAATATTTTTCTTATAATTACATACTTTGGTCCACATTTTCCATTTTATTTTACATGTTTTTGAATTTTTCTGTTTAAACGTACTTTAGTTCATATTTTTATTTTCAATCGGTATTTTTTCATTTCATTTTAAATTGAATAGAAAAGAAATCATAGATAAAATTTTTAACTCAATTGTTTTCTGAAAAGAGTAAAATGACACTGAACTTTTATGAGAGCTTATAAGCTTGGTTTCGGGGATTAGATTGTTTTCAAGTACATATGCACCTCCTACGTACGTGGATATGAGACATGATACATATCTATTTCTGTGTCTCTATAAGGTATGTTATTATTTTATTTGTTTTATATATAATTAAATAAGTAAAAATTAACATGAACGTATTTAAAACATATTACTTGTTTAATTTGTCTCGATTTTCACTGTTTTGCGGGAGAAGAAAAAAACATAGCCAAAATATAGTTAAGTCATGATACAAATAATATAAACGGAATTAGTTTTCATATGAAATTATGACAGATTATAAAAATGACAAAGTATAGTAATATGGATGTGATTGACGAATATACCAGGATTAGAGTTATTTCATCGTAAGATGGGGGAAGTAACCCAAAACACTGAGAAAAAATGAATAAAAAATAGAGATGAGATAGAAGATAGAGTAAAAAGGAAGACAAAATTTTACAAGTAATATGTTTGTCATACTTTTATGTTAATTTTTAGATATTTAGTAATATAAAAAAAATTGAAAAAAAGCAAAATTCAGCTTAAAAACATATATAATACATTATATGACTATTTAATTTGATAAAAGAAAGGTTTGAAAAAGTAAATAATATATATAATTTTAATAATTATTTTGATTTCTAAGCTATTACCCTGCGGTTGGGGGAGAAGCGCAGGGATCTTCGGGGTCCTATCCTTTTCTACACAAGTGGGGGGATTGCTCGGTCTGGAGTTCCCCAGGCTGAATGTAAATATTTTATACAGAAATTATTCTGTTTAAGATATTACTTTACTTTAATTCTTTTTTCTTATTTATTTATTATTTGTTTTCCTTCTCTTCTGTCTTATTTTGTTATGATTTAAATTATTTATTTGTACATATGGTGTGAATGAGCTCCATCATTAATATTACCATTGTCTAAAAATATTACAGAATGTAATATTAAAAAACAAAAAAAAATATTTTTTAGTGAGGTACATCTTTAAGTTTTAAAAACATATCATCAACGAGTTTGTAGAGAAATAGATTCGTATCGACTGAAATGTTGTTCCACTTCTACAAATGTAATAAAAAAAAAATTAATCTATATTGTGAATAGTCTAAATAGTAAAATAAGACACAATATACTAATGTATATACTTTGACTTTTAATCACATTTATATCCCATCCCTATTAGAAACTTGGACATAGTGAGTGTTCTGGCAAGTTTACAATCATGAAGTAAGTTACATGTCACGTTCGAGATAATAGAAAATTGTGTTTATGTTGGAATCTTTTTCCTCGGTTCATTAACTGAACTGCAAGGAAATAGGAAGGATAAAGACCATTCGGAGGGTTGTTAAGTATGACTGATGACTGACGGTCGAGGTTCAAACGCGAAGCGATCTCTTTTGAGGGCAGGCCAAGGATAGATCGCTCGGTTCCATTCTTTACTGTCAGAATTAAATCTGAATGGATGCGAATGATCAGTCAAAAGTTTTTATTACCCATCAGAATGGCCTTTGTCTCTTCCCCCCACTAATTTCCTTGTTGATCAACTCCCTCCTTTTTCTCCGTCTCTCTCATTTCCGTATGGCATTTTTTCTCTGCTCGGTGGTTACGAAAAAAAAAGATAATCGGTTCCAGGTCAGGATTCTGATCGGCAATCTCTTTCTAATTCATCTCTGTGTCATGTTCAATTTCCTGTTGGTAAATATGGTCAGTCTGCTCTGAACTAAGTTCAAAATAGTAGGGGTAATAAGCCGATTCTGGCGCAGTAAATGAGGAGTTTTGGACTTTGGACCCTAGCCTCGAACCAGCCTTAACCACGTGACCTCGGACTTTGGACCCTAGCCTCGAACCAGTCTTAACCACTGGTGACGTGATCTATGGGGGGGGGGG
>NW_027109425.1:0-482 GCF_000696795.3 Halyomorpha halys
TTACAACTGTATAAAAATATATACAAGTAAATTTGCTGTAGGTGACACAGTGACATGATACAAACATGTGGAGAATCTACCCATTGATAGAACTCTAATAACATTTCTAGAGGAGATCTCGAGGCCATCTTCTTTTCAGACGTCTAGGAGGATTATTAAGTAATGAAGGAGAAGCCAGGTTAGAAACAAGTGGATTTAGAAGGTTATCATGGAAGGAACGGTATCTGGTTCTGGCCAAATCGGCAACATATGGGACATTGAAGTCCTGATGGATGACTTTATTTGTGACAAAGTAAGGAGCATTAAGGATTTTACGAAGGATTTGATGGTTTAGTGGAGCCGCAAAGCTCAACTCCGTATGTCCAGTAGGCCTCATAATAGTCATGGAGATCAGTCTTTTGTAGTGGTTGGCAGTTTAGACCGTTTGCCTAGTAAATGAAATGCAAATTAAAAATTAAAAAAGATCTACAGTGAAACTTAAA
>NW_027109425.1:2837-3900 GCF_000696795.3 Halyomorpha halys
CCGTTATAGAGAGGTGACCGTCAAGAAGAGATAAATAAAAAATTCTACAAAAATGAATTATCATTACCTTGTAGGTCAAGAAAACGAAATAGTAATATTATACTAAACAATATACATACATAAATACTATTTGGAAGATTATTGATTGACCGTGTGTAAAGATGAAAGGAATATGGTCCGGATGCGGTCAGAAAAACTCAAATAGTAGAATTATACTATTTTAATGAGCCAACGTTTCGCCCCACATTGCAGGGCTTCGTCCTTTAAATACTATTTAAATAAGAAATCAAAATATCATTCTATATTATATATTTTTTTATTTATTTAATGTAATTTACAACTGTACAACATAATACTATAAGTAAATATGTTGTATGTTTCATATACACTTGAAAATCTTGAAAATATCCCAGATGCTAACACCTAGCCTTCTAAGAAGCTCCTTGTTCTATCTGGTATTGTTCCGCGAGATTCAAACCAGAGGCCTCTCACGGTGAACTCTCTCTCTCCAAAGGACTCGCGGAGTTTTTCTTTAAGGACGCATTTTTCATATATTTCCTTTTTTCCTTTCCACTCCACCTTCCTGTTCGAGGTCATTACTTTCAAATCTTACCGTCGGATCCAAGACCAGAGCCGTGTCTCCGATTTTTGTAAATGCGACAATATCGGCATGTCTTACGGATCCGTTGGTGTCAAAACAATAGACCTCCTCGAAGCAGGTGAAGTCTTTTCTTTCAAGGAACTTCATCAATTCTTCCTTGACCCTGTGGTGCCGGGTTGTTATAAGAAGGGAGTTGTTGAGGCACTTTCTCAGCACATGAGCTGGTGTTTCAGACTCTCTCCCGCATTTGCAAAAAAAAATCTTGTTTTTTAAGTCCACTTCAAGTGATTAAGCTGTGACTACTTTTAAAAAAATCTCTATTTAAATTTTTAAAAAATAGAAATAGATACTAACTACCTAAACAATTCATATATCAGTCCTTTCATTAAAAACTCTCTAGCCTATATCTATCTAAAAAAGTAATTTGCTGTATTAGATCGAATTTGATTTACGGTCAAACTT
>NW_027109425.1:7770-8475 GCF_000696795.3 Halyomorpha halys
GGGACGTACTGAAAGATCAGTAGTTAGTGAATTTATTTTGAAAAATCTATATCTCAAAAACCATTTGATGTACAGATGTCTATTAGCACTCAAATCAAAGCTAGTTTAATGAGCTATAAAGTAGTTTAGGATATTTATCTTCGTAGGAGTCGTAGTTTTCATGAAATTTTATAAATAAATTGATTTATAGTTGTTCAGTCCTATTGTAGATTTCTCAAAATAAATTAACTAGCCAGTAATCTTTCAGTAGATTTTTAAGAAATTTTGATTTTGAAAATGCTATATCTCGAGAACTATTGGACGTAAATAGCTCTTTTAGGGCTAATATTTAAGAAAATTTACTGTTATTTAAATAATGGTCTCTTAGATTTTCTAGTGTTGTTGGTAGTTTTTAAGATATAGAGCTCCGAATGAAAATTAATCTTTTTTTAAGGTTTTGAAATAGCCGCCATTTTTTATTCCCCCTACCTATACTTGGCAGACTCATCAATTTTGACTAGTAATTATACCTAGTTTTCATTAATTTAATAAAAAATTGAGGTGAGATAACTGCCTTTTTTTCTTCCCGGCTCTTGTACTATAAGGCGTAACTAATTGTGATAATTTCAATAAAAATGAACAATTAAAGCAATAATGATCACATTAATACCAAAAATAAATAAAATCTTGAGATATATTCAATCAGAAAGATAAATAAAATTAACA
>NW_027109425.1:13530-13909 GCF_000696795.3 Halyomorpha halys
CTTGTATTAAATTTAATAAAATCCTTACAGTCAAAAATCCTTCGTAAAATCCTTAATAATCCTTACTTTGTCACAAATCAAGTCATCTATATCAGAACCTCAATGTTTCATATGTTGCCGATTTGGCCAGGATACCATTCCTTCCATGATAAAGTGCTCAACCACCCAAATCCACTTGTTTCTAGCCTAGCTTCTCCTTCATTACCTAATAATCCTCCTAGGCGTCTGAAAAAAATATGGCCTCGAGATCTTCTCCTCTAGAAATGTTATTGTAGTTCCATCAGTTGGTAGATTCTTCACATGTTTGTATCATGTCACTATGTCACCTACAGCAAATTTACTTGTTGTATATATGTGTATACAGTTGTAAATAAATTAC
>NW_027109425.1:20150-22571 GCF_000696795.3 Halyomorpha halys
AATTAAGTATTTCGGTAAAACAGATTAATCAAAGTAATAATAGAATTATTCTAAGGAAAACCAGAGTTATATATTAACCAGTTAGGAGTTGAAAGTGCAACTTTAGCACTAACTGAATTCTCATCTACGACAGGCCAGGAATTTATAGCGGGCGAAGGCAGACATTAATAAATTACTGTCCCAATAATTGCTCTTCCTAAAATCAGTCAGCATTTTATTTATAGATCAACCAAAATTTTCTGATGTTGCATTATATGTAAGCAAAATAATTCGAACATGAAAATAATGACATTCTGCAAGTTAGGCAAAGTTAAAATTTTGTTAATGTCTCCGTCATTATTAAAGGAAGAATTTTAACCGTGGTCTTCTTTTAAAAGTCCAAAAAATTAATTAAATATTTAGCTAAGACTTTTATTTCATTGGGTTCTTTCTACTAGCCATCACAAGGGATAATTAAAATATGATTTTTTGGGGAGAATTAACGCCTAGAGAAAGTGACAAATATTTTCAGCAATGTAAAATCGTTTTGAAAATATATCTTATATAAAACTGTCGTTTTGTGCAAAACCTTTCATACGTTATGAATTCAATAGAACGGATTTTTTTTTTTTATATTTTCTGGTGTGAAAATTAAAATTTTTTTAAGACTAAAATTGGAAGTGGCTCAAAAATTCAGAAAAAAATATTTCAAAGAAAACCTACTTTTGAAAAACTACAATTCGACTAACTTTTATTGGTATTGACTTGGTTAAAATATTTTTTATTGGATAGTTTAAAACGAAATAACAACAATCAGTGAAAAGTCACTTTTTTAAAAGCCGAAATAAGGTCTTTAAGATTAGATTTTTTTTTGATTTGATAGATTTATTTATTGATAGATATTACAATCTGCCACACAGTTGTGGGCAATAGGTAATAAAGATTAGATTCAAGGCTCAAAAATATTGTTTGTTAGAAGAAGCTATTGCGGTGAATTCGTTTATAGGTATTTGAGTGAAGATTTAAAAAGATTCAGGTCGAAACGCCGACAGGAAGAAATATTTTTTTTGTTTATTTGCTGACCGTTCCCCTCCCCTCCCGATAATCTTCTTTACATATAAAAGCAGTTATAAAATTTGATTTTCTAATTTTATTTTATTTATTTTATATATTTCTAATAGATTTCTATGAGAAAATTCAAGAAATATACCGTAGTCCAATAGAATTTCCAGTGTTAAACGTGTTTGAGAAGGTTAGAAAATCGAGGAGATTCTGAAATAATAGACCATAGACTACTGTGAAATGCATAGCAATAGAATGAAAAAATAAAAAAAATACTCTTACATCGTTAAATTGTTTCGGTACCTCATAAATCACAAGATCCATCATAGTTTAACTTTAATGACGATCAGAAACTTCAGCTATTCTTAGCTAGACATTTCGTAATCCATTTCTAGAATTTTTGTAATATATTAGTAGATACAAAAAAAATTATAATATTCATAAAATATAGAACAAAATATATGATTAATAAGAACATACCAGACAATCTTCCTGCCTAAGAATGTGCTCAGATATAGCCCAAAAACGCGGATGTCTTGTATATCTTGACTCAAAGTCTTAATGCCAGGCATTTCTCATAGCCCTCTACATTTCATAAAGGCCTCAGAATTCTATTTTTGAAAACGTTCTCTTTCTGTTATGGAATGTTATAAAACCGTTAAAAAAAAATACAATTTTTTCACTGCAGGACTGTTCACACAAATGTGAACAATAAAATCTCCAAAAGCAGCCAAAATATAATTTGGTTATCGGTATAGTTTATTAAGATATATTAATGTATTTAATATCCGTTTTGATGCATTTATTTATTTATTACTATTTACAATTGTTCATTATAATACATTTAGTAAATTTGATCTAAGTTAAATTAAAGCTAAAATGGAGTGTTACAGGCGTGTAGAGAAACTACACATTAGTAGCACTCTAATGGCGTTTTACATTAGCAGGTCTCGTAGTCATCTTCTTTTCAGGCGCCTCGGAGGATTGTCAGGAATGGAAGACCAAGCAAGGTTAGAAACTAGTGAGTTTGGGTGGTTAGGAAGTTTATATTGGAAGGAGTGATATCTGGTTCGGGCTAGATCGGTTACATATGGAACATTAAGGTCTTTATGTATGATTTTATTTGTGACAAAGTAAGGAGCATTGAGGATTTGACGAAGGATATTGGATAGTAAGGATTGAATACGAGAGGAATTCGAAGGTTTAGTGGAGCTCCAGAGATCAACTCTGTATGTCCAGATAGGTCTTATTACAGTCATGTAGATCAGTTTTTTGTAATAAATTTGAAGTTTAGACAGTTTGTCTAGTAAGTGGTGTAATAATCGAAAGCGAGGTGCAATTTCCTGGCTTTTCAGTCTTGAGTAAGGATTCCAGGTTAGT
>NW_027109425.1:25761-27889 GCF_000696795.3 Halyomorpha halys
GGTCCGGGTGCGGTAAAAAAAAAACTCAAATAGTAGAATATACTATTTTATTGAGCCAACGTTTCGCTCCACGTTGCAGGGCTTCGTCAGGGCTGTTTTGACGGCAGTCTTTCATTCACATATAATATATGTTTTTGTTTTTTTTTTGGTCTCAGGGGACCTCAGTTTGAGATGACGTAAAGAATACAATAGTAGAACTTTTGCTAGATAACTAATCCTACTGAAACTACGGAAGGTTACTTTTATGGCTGTCTGGTTAAACCTAGATTTGCTCTAAATCTCACTTTAACCGGCAATCATAGGCCGGTATAGTATACTGAAAGATTTGAAGCTTAACCGACTGCCAAGTTCCTACCAATGCCTCTGGTAGTAGTTATTAGAAGTTCAGAACACTAAAGAAAATTTCTTTATAGATTAAGATTTAACTAGTGCCATTTTAAAATTACTGAACATCCCAAGTCTGCACTACTTGACAATAAATACACTTAAAGTGGCGGGGACTCGAATTGAATACTCTTAATAAAGTGAAAAAAAAATGGTGAGAGAATGTTTGGAGCCAGTAATTAGATTGTTGTTCCTAGATGGCGCCATTGTTGCCCCCTCCTTCCACTGCGACCGGCTAAGTCTTTTTCAACTAAATCTAAACAGACAAAAAATAATTTCATCTCTTCATCCACTCCTTTATGAAGATTATTTTCAACAGAAAAATATTGTCCACTGGTTGTTCATAACTAATTCAAATGAAAAAAGCAATTTTGTTCTGGGAAAAACGTCTCCTGAATATACCATTTATCATTAGACATTATTTTGTCGTTTGTCGGGCAAAATATTTACAAAAACATAATATTTACTAATTGTGATATCTTAAATAAACTAAATTATATAAAACCAATTGATTCTTTTTTTTTAATAAATCTTATAGAAACTATGTCTATGTCTGTTGAAGTTAAGGACATAAAAATAGATCATCAATAAGAAATAGTTAATGATTTTCTTTGTTTATATATTAGGTTTTAAAATATGTTCTAGTGATCTCAATAAAAACTTCAGATTCATGTAAATATTTTGAATCAATTATATATGACCCATTTTTATCTATTACCTGTTGCCATGTTTTAGGTAATTTTTGAATTCCGACTTTTTTTGCGTTTGGCAGTCCTCAAGCGAATTAAAGTGTTTCCCGTTAGTTTTATTATGATATAAGTGAAAATCTGTTGGAGCAAAGTCTGGCGAATAGGGTGTGTGGAGGATCACATCCCAGCCAAACTCCAATAATTTCTGCCGGGTCTGCAAAGAACCGTGAGGACGGGCGTAATCGTGATGGAAAACTATGCCTTTGTGATTCTGAGAGTTTTGCATGGGATGTGTTAAGCGTTTCTCAGATATCCCGGGTCATAGAGTGAGGGTTCTATGACCAATGCTTGAGTTTGGTCATCAACAGTTGAAGGACGACCCAAGCGCTTTGTGTCTTCCAAGTCAAAAGGTCCGTTTCTGAACCGAGCAAACTATTTACGAACGGTGCTTTCTCCTTAGGCATCATCGCCATAAACACTGCAAATTTTGCTAACCGTCTTTACAACGGATTTTCCTTTTCGGAAATAAAAAAATCATTAAATTACGAAAATGAATTTTTTTCTCTTCCTTTTTGAGCAAGCAAAATACCGCATAAAGATAAGGAATCTCGGTTGAAACTGATGCATAAAAGCACCTTACCTATCCTTTTTTTAAGAATATATATAAAAATTATTGATCAAGTAAACGTGATTTTATAAACATAGAGAGAATTAAATTGAAATATTTAAAAACGCTACGAACTTATTTTACAACCCAATAAAAGTAAGGTATTGTGAGCCAACGTTTAGGGCATAAATATTTTTACAAGGTCTCGAGGCTATCTCCTTTTCAGGCGCCTTGGAGGATTGAAAGAAGAAGCAAGGTTAGAAACTAGTGGGTTTGGGTAGTTAGGGCGTCAATAATGGAAGGAATGGTACCTGATTCGGGCTAGATCGGTTACTTAAGGAACATTTAGGTCTTTATGGATCGTTTTATTAGTAACAAAATAAGGAGCATTGAGGATTTTACGAAGGATTTTGGTTTGTAAGGATTGAGTACGAGAGGAATTCAAAGG
>NW_027109426.1:0-378 GCF_000696795.3 Halyomorpha halys
ATAGCTGTTCTCAAAGCTTATTTAAAATTCGTAACTTATAACGTTAACTTATAAACAGCTCTAATTTTTATTTTTAAACCCAGTTTGACTGATGTGTGACTTAGATGACCATTGTAGAGCAGGGAATAAATTTGATAATTTTTCTCTCCCTCCTATACAATTATATATCATTCATTTAGGGTAGTGTGTAATTTGGTCAAACTTCCATTATTCTGACAGTGGTCCTAAATTAACGGGAATACCCTTGAAACAGGGAAACAAATCATGCTGCTCCAATATCCTTTAGCTTATATAAGGGGTATTCATGATGTTGTGTTAAATGTTATATGTTTTACCATGTTAAATGTTATAACTATAAGATTGTGAGCAGCCCTATTT
>NW_027109426.1:4308-5327 GCF_000696795.3 Halyomorpha halys
TCTTGAAAGGGGACCTTGGGGAGAAATCTTGTGGCCATCGTCCAAACGGTTGATATAAAACTGAAAAAGATAATATTGAGCATGAATTGATTGAGGGGTACAAGTACATTTGTAACTGATTATACTCATCTATGCTAAATAATAATATTCATTTTAAAAAAGATCTTGGGCATAACTCCTAAATTGTTCATTTCACGGTACTAGAGATTAACGATCCGGTGATGTACATTCCAGCAGTTCAAAATAATTTCTAAAAATAAATATATAACCCTTGAAGAATGGTGCCAAAACTGGAGGACTAAAATTAATTCTAATAAATCCCAACAAATCACATTTACCCTTCATCGAAAACCCATGACTTCTTGCCCTACAGTATCCTTCTATAATACCCCTCTTATTCCTGTCGAACAGATCCGTTACTTAGGACTACATCTGGACAAACGACTGACATGGAATCCTCATACAAGACTAAAAAGACAAGAAACTGCTCGTCGATTCCAATTATTACAACATTTACTAGACAAACGAACTAAATTGCCAATCCATTACAAAAGTATGATCTACATGACTATTATAAGGCCTATCTGGACATACGGAGTTGAGCTATGGGGCTCCACTAAACCATCTAATTACTCTAGAATCCAATCTTTACAGTCCAAAATCCTTTGTAAAATCCATAATGCTCCTTACTTTGTCACAAATCAAGTCATTCATCAGGACCTCAATGTTCCATATGTTGCCGATTTGACCAGAACCAGATACCATTCCTTCCATGATAAACTTCTCAACCTTCCACATACACTTGTTTCTAACCTGGCTTCTCCTTCATTACCTAATAATCCTCCTAGGCATCTGAAAAGAAGATGGCCTCGAGATCTTCTCTAGAAATGTTATTGGCGTTCTATCAGTGGGCAGATTCTCCACATGTTTCTTTTATTATTAATTATTATCCTTGGTTAAACCTATCGAATAAAGTGTTGGTCTGCATAAATAATGAATGAGGGAAAATAACATGTATA
>NW_027109427.1:0-5274 GCF_000696795.3 Halyomorpha halys
TTATATCAGAAATTTTATTTATTTTTTCAGAAATATAATATAATTAAAATAAATATAAATACGGCAAATAAAACACCACTTAATTTAAATAATATAAATATGACTGACCAAAAACATAACTGTAAAATGTTACTACAAACGTTTTACTGAGCAAATTCGTTAAAAACTATAGCCTAATAATCTCACTCGATTTGGCAATATTTTCACAAAGGCTATTCAATGATATTATAAGTTTTAAATTGATCAAAATATATATTTTTCAAGTGTATATTGACGAAATTTATCAAAGATGGCGCATCTGGCTGCATATGGAGGGGGCGGTATTTATTCCATTGTACTAAACAGAGAGTATAGTTATGGAGATATTGATAGAATATATCTTAAACTTTGTTTGATCATTTTTATAAACATAATGTAAGCTTATTAGCAGGTCAGGAATATCAATATATAGATATATTGTTTTGTTCGATGAATGATATATTAATAATCTTATGGTTTTTATTAAATATGTAAATACAATCTGAACAATACAATATAAAATAAATAATGAGTACATAATCAACAAATAAAGTTTAAATAAATAATATAGTATTAAAAATAAATTATATATTGTATAATATATTTTTGAGAAAAAATTCTTTCTATTAATGTCTTAATAATTAATAATTCATACACAATGTTTTATTAGTTTTAAAGTTTCAGAGTTCTTCCATCATCTACAGGATCAACGATTCTATCAGTGCTTACATTGTCATTTCGATTTTTATCTTTAATTTTATATTTCATGTTATATTTAAAATATTTTAATATAAGATTAATTATAGTAATATGGGTAAAATGTAAAAGAACAATGTAACTATTGATAGGGTTGTTGATTCTGAAGATGGGGAAGAGCCCGCGAAGCGTTAATGAAAAAATATGTTTGAATTACATATTTTAAGAGGAAGGACTTTTCAAAAAAGTACCTAAAATAAGAAAAAAACCTTCTAATATAATAAAATGTATGTATATTGCAATATAATATACATTATATATACATATCATTATGTAAGTAAATATAAGATTATAACAAGTTACATCAGCCTAGGTTTCAGTCTTCGCGATAAGGTTGGATTGGCTATGTTGTAAGCCATTGCACGTATGTTAGTAACTTATTGTCATTGCTAGTAACTTAGCTTTTTGATGAAATCATCTATCTATTTTACTCGTAGTACGCGATGTACTTGACATATGGTAAACCTTAAATTTCTTACAAATTTACGTTAAATTATTGGGATACATCTTTCAGACTAAAAAGCAGCATGGCGGACAGGACTATCTTGACACGAATTATGCACTAATGTAAGCTTTTAATTTGTATTAAATTTAGAGAAACGTTAAATATATATATAATAAGGAATCATATCGTTCGCTACATGAGAATTAACAGCCAGATGTTGAGAGACTAAGCTAATTAGAACGGTGGTGGGGGAGGTTTTTCCTTGAGGTAGGACACCACGGAGGGGTGTGTAGGGCCAATATAACTGAATGTATATGATTTGTAAACAGGGAGGGGATCTATACGGGTTCGGGAGAGTTCGGGAGCCTCCGCGGCGCGGCCGAAGGGTGGGGGGCTACGTCACGGCAGCGGATTGGCCAGCCGCGCCTGCCCAAATAAGGCGGTGGGGGCTCCATTCATAACAGGAGGGCAGTAGAGAGACGTGAGTGGTGACGATTGGACGTGCCCTAGGTGTACCAGCCGGCGGCAAGATGACCATGGATAGCCTCGAGTTGGGGCACCACAGCCCCACGCCCGGCTTCCTCCTCGGCGACCAGTCCGGTCCGCCCTTCCTGTCCTTCGAGACACTCAAGACGGCGGCGGCCGGACCCGGCATCGACGACGATCAGCCGGAGCTCAACACCCCCGTCACCACCTCCGGAGACGGACCTTCCTTCTTCGGGCCCGTCGAACCACCTCACATCACTGGTGAGTACTATGTCAGCTTCTACTAACTAGTGACGTCATGTAGGAAAGTGTCTGTACTAATACGTCATAGTATGTGTAGCCAAACATTGCGCAGATTCAACGGAGTGAAAATACAAAAAATATATAAATAAAATAAAAAACTCTTCGATAAGAAACCCCTATGTATATCACTAGACAAAACGCATCCCAATCCTAACGATATTCAGTAGAGGATCAAATACATAAATTCTTATCATTAATTACTATATACGTAAAGAAAATATGCTTCAATCATATGATCAATTCAATCAATAAAAGCTACATATGTTCAAAACTGCATCAATCAATAATATCTTGTTTCGATTATTCAACTACATAGATTTTTAAAAAACTCATCACGACACACAAATAACTCAAATATATACCCAAATTTATATTTCATCATATTGAAATTTCTATTAACACCTGTGACTAAATAAATCTGTACGATTTCAAGAGTTACAGGAAATCAGTGTGACAGTTTTCGTAGTAAGAGATTCCATTCATGCTCCTACCGTCTCCTGAAAGAAGGTTCACCCACCCCATTCATGGATGTCTTTATCAATGAGGGACTTTTGCGGGCTTCCTCGCGGCGGCGGGCATGTCAGCACTCGCGGGTCCCCATCATTCAAAACATTTGGCGCCCGTCCTAGTCACTGTATCTTTACTCTTTTCTTATCTCCTTTCAAACGATAATTTAATATTTTCCTTTTTACAATCCTTACTCCTGTCAAAAATTAAATGTATAAAATGTATGATGCACTCTAAAAGAGTACACAAATTTATTCAATTGATAAAAAAACACTCCGCAATTATTTTGCAGTTTTTTTTTTTTTTTTCAAATCTATAAACTTCATTGATTTCATTCCTAAAATGGGAATGAAAAAAAAAAAAAAATTACGATTGTAAATCTTGAAAACTTGTATAATTATTTTTGAGTGATTTTATACTGAATTATAATAACCTTCGGAGTCGGTATAGAACAAATAATAAGAAGTTGGTTCCATTTTATTTTATGTTTTCATTGCTAAAAAAATAGAATGCTATAAAATGAAATACAGGAGTAAGATAAAAATTATAAACTTACAATATCCTTCCAAAATCAATTTTTATAAAAACAAAATTGTTTCTATAATTTATAATATCAAAATAAAGAATAATATAAACAGTTACGTTAAGAAATCCTTTAATAAACTCTAAATAATAATAAACAATATAAGAGACTCATCATAGTAAAAAGTAATAAAATCGGTAAAGTTGAGCCTTAGAACGTAGACGGTATTCAATGAAGGGCTTTCATCGATTTTGAATTTCCCGGGCAACTGCCACCTGTAGACACACCCCCAGCCCTGAGCCGCCACCCCCGAAGCCTGTCTCCATCCTCACTAAAATACTTCCAACAATTAATCTCGCAAATGCATTAAACGCATATAAAATAAACCAATTATAATAAATTTAACACAAAATTGGTAATTACTATGGAAAAGTTTGAAAGAACCTGTTCCGTTCAATTTTGCGCCGGCGTAGGATTCTTGTGCCGCCGCTTTCCCCGAACGCACATAAGGATCATGGCTATACTCTTCAGAATCGTAGATGAAATCCACGGCCCAACGAAAATGTTTTATGTTTTGAAATTAGATTCAACTACGGGTGGGTACTAACAGATGGAATTATTATGTTGATGTGAATTTTTCAAATTTTGACGAACTTAAAAAGAAATAAATGTACCGTTGATAGCTTAAATATATATATATATTTTTTGTTTGCTTTAGTGTTTTTATTTATTTTTGCAGTGCTTATTTGTTCTTTTAATAGTTTATTCAGTGTTAATATATTGTTGATTTAAAGTTTATAGATCCATTAAAGTTATATAGTTACATTCTTATTATAATGTTCATTGAATAATCCAATATAACATCGTTTAAAACATACAAATTTTCATTCGATTTGTCAGATAAATTTATGACATAAACAGTACCATGTTGTCCTAACCTGTACGCCCGGCGCGTTGTTAATTTGATGTACACAACAGTGAGTATAGTGTTATAAATTTATTAAAGTTTATAAATATAAAACTAAAATATACCGTTAAAAATGGAACAATAATTAATTTCAGAGTAACATTTGTAACTGATAAATTGGGTGCTACTTATAATTTGTATTTTATATCATTGTGTTTATTAACTGACATATTACAAAGAAATTACTCATATCCTCACAGAAAATAATTATTCTAAAAGTGTTGAGCAAATAGCCTGACCTCTCATAGGACAAATTAACCGAAAAGTATGAGCAAAGAAGATATTTAGAAAGCAAATACTCATAAATTGTTGCGGGACCTGAGCAAATCTAATGGGGCGATATGGTGTTTGTACAGTTACCAAGTCTAATCATCTTTTGGCATGCCAGCATCTTGGCCGCTCTCCCAAGGGGATGTGCATAAAGATCTTGTCATATTTAAAGCTTAGTTAAACGTAAGAATCCCGCTATTTCTGACAAAGGAATGTCCCAATAGGTCTATTTTAATAAATAATATTTAAAAAATACAAAATTTGTGTTCTATAATTTAGTTGAGTTTGATTGCTCTATGCCCGGGCATGCGCTGGGACCCGCAGCAACTGGTGGCTTTTAAATCAAACTCCACCAGGCTATAACTTCAGGTCAATGGCTGGCTTATATAGATCAATGAAAATTAGTTCATTGAATGCATACTATATTGAACACATAAGCAGTCATCATATACGAGTTGATGATCGGTTGATTTCTTAAGTCGTAAGTAGCAATTTGCTCATTACAGCACTAAGATTTAGAAAAAATGTCTAATTTAGGTTAGCAAAAATGGTTAAAGTGATCTCAAAAAGTACCATAAATATAATTATAAACTATAATGATATATTACAGTGATCTGCTATGCAAATGATATAAAAACCTATTTATCTAAAATCTAAAATTAAATGCATTGTTAATTTTTTTAACATAACCACTATACAAGTGTTTCTCAAACGGATATAGGAGTGGTTTCAGTTTATTTTAAATTTTTTTATTCACTTTTTTTTCCACGAATAGTGGAACACAGATGTCAAAAGTTTGGGAAATACTACACTAGACCAATAATCAATTGTCAATTTGGCTTAAAATAATAATAGAAAATGTTTCAAAAGAGCTGAACACTAATTCATTAAACAAGAAGCATATTATAATTCATCATACATTACATAAATATATTGTAATAAAATATAATTACATAATACATTAGTATGTATTATATCATTATTACAATATATGTTATT
>NW_027109428.1:0-796 GCF_000696795.3 Halyomorpha halys
CCAGAACTGGTTTAGTAGACTTAATCTATTATGGAATTTGAGTCTTTAAAGATTCAGACAGGATTTGAAAATTTAAAGTTGCTTTAGACAAAATGGAATCCATGGACTAATTAAAGCATTTTAATAGTTACTATGAAATAAATTATAACCATTTAGAATTTTTCAATTTTTTCTTTCATCTACCTATATGTAAATAAAATTTTGTGATCGTGAAAAATTTCTAAACTTCTTTTATAAATTACTCGTTTTAAGATCCCTATGGAATCCCTATGCAAATGGTCTAGTTGGGAAACGAAAAATTTGCTTTAGACAAAATGAAATCCATGGACTAATTAAAGCATTTTAATAGTTACTATGGAATAAATTATAACCATTTAGAATTTTTCAAATTTTTCTTTCATCTACCTATATGTAAATAAAATTTTGTGATCGTGAAAAATTTCTAAACTTCTTTTATAAATTACTTGTTTTAAGATCCCTATGGAATCCCTATGCAAATGGTCTAGTTGTGAAACGAAAAATTGCTTGAAACTTAAATTACTTATATAAGGTAGATTTAAGCCTATCAACTTTTTTTGTAAGATGTCAGAGCAACTTTTTACTATTGTAAAATGGACGTACTGGAAGTCTGTTTTATTAATTGATACAGGAAAAAAAATAATTGTACCAGTGTATCCATAATTAATTATGTGTTATATTTGAATAATATAAAAGTTTGTTGATGAACAATGAACAAATTAAATTTTAAAAAGCTCTTGTATCGAAGGTATATCTCTTGGAACTCAGAAGGTATTTT
>NW_027109428.1:3551-3995 GCF_000696795.3 Halyomorpha halys
ATCGAGGACTGGGTCTGATCCGCTGTCAATGGGAAGCTCCACTACAGCATTGGTCCAATGCCCAGCGACTGTCGAATGTTCCGGATGCCCTATTCTAGTCTATATTCAGTTACGAAACCGAAATCGCGGCATGTGCTGATAGACTTGGGGGTGGATAGGGGCAACCAAAGTGTGAGAGCACTACGACAGTCGTTACGTGAGAAGGCTTTCGAAGAATGGGCCAGTTGCAGATGGCAGGGTATCGGTGTTCGCCATTTCAAAGAGACCCCGAAGCAAATAGATATGTATGTGACAAGCAGGTACTCTCAGGGTCAGAATGGGGGAACACCCTGAAACTCAATATCAACTACGCACCCCTGCGTGGAGTCCCAGGAGCCAGTGGACAGCAAGGAGAAGTTGGGTCCCTCTGTCGCAAATGCGGCAGAGAGTCTGAAACACCAACTC
>NW_027109429.1:0-1242 GCF_000696795.3 Halyomorpha halys
CTTATGCGTTGTCGGAGGAATAATATTAAAAAAAAGTAGGAAGTTGGGCAGAATAACGGTACGCAATACTATAGGAATAACACTGTTTTATTTGCTCTCTCAATGCTCCTTATATACATTCTTGGTGTTTATTTACATGGGTAGGGAGTATTAAGGCGGACAATACGCCTTGCCGTATTATAACTTATATATATATATATATACGCGGGTCCATCTGTCTGCAGATTATGTTCATTTTAAACTACACCCTAATGCAATCCAATTAGCAGTTCGACGTGCTAAATCCCTTCACATTCATCACGCCCTCTCTAATCCCCCAGATCCCAAATCTAAGTGTAAAATACTCCGAAATTTATCCCTACCAGAATCTTATTATAAATAACTCCTTCAATCCTGAAAACTTCTTTTTTTACCCCACATATCTTACGAAGAACTACTAACCACTATTCTAACATCTCATACCACCGATCATGGACCGGAACACATTCCTGTTAAGTTGGTTAAATCCTGTTTCCCGGACCTTATTCCTGCACTTTATCATATATATACATTTTTCCTTCTCATTGGAAAACTGCTTTAGTTCGACCATTAAATAAAATTCCAAATTCTTCTTCACCTAGTGACTTCCGCCCTATTTCTCTCCTCTCTAGCCTTTCAAACCCGCTAAAACACCTTGTTCAAAACAATTCTCAAACTTCCTAGAAGAACGTTCCTTCATCAATCCACTCCAATCCGGCTTTCGACCTGGCTACTCAACACAATCCACTCTCCTTAAATAACCCACGACCTCCAGACTGTCATGGAACACTAAAACCTAACTATCCTCATCCTTCTAGATTTCTCCAAAGCATGTGACCACAGCATCCTTCTTAACAAACTACGATATCTTCCTCTATCCAACAGTGCTTTGCGCTGGTTTCAATCCTTCCTTTCCGATCGCTCCCTGTACGTAGCGGTTCCAGATAAACCTCCTTCTATGACTTGACCCCTTACCTGTGGTTTCCCTCAGGGTTCATCGCTTTACTGCACCCTTTTCCCTATCTATATCAATCTCCTTCCCCTCTTTATCCAACATTCTCGTCACCTACTCTTTTTTGAAACTCGTAGGCTCCTGGTTTCATCGTAAATATTTTCTTGCTTCCTGCGACCACCTTCTGTTAACCCAATTCCGGAAGAATAACAATTGAAAATTTCAAACGGTTTGTATAGTTTCTGTATTTAATGTTTCAGATTTTCGTTTAT
>NW_027109429.1:1464-11898 GCF_000696795.3 Halyomorpha halys
CA
Source organism: Halyomorpha halys (assembly GCF_000696795.3). Classification (NCBI taxonomy): domain Eukaryota; kingdom Metazoa; phylum Arthropoda; class Insecta; order Hemiptera; family Pentatomidae; genus Halyomorpha; species Halyomorpha halys. Next base: position 1,467 of record NW_027109429.1, read on the forward strand.
GAAGTTAGTCATCTTATGTTTTATGATATGACATATGGTTTTATTTTATTTGTTCTAATATTATTTTATATATTCTGTTAATTATTGTTGTTCTCTATTTATCTTTTCAAATTCATTATTTTATTATATTTTATGACGTTTTATAATTTTATTTTTATTTGTACTTTACTCTGAGGCTTCAATTAATATTAATATTCAATTAATATAGTCATCATTCTAAAGAGATCTATACCAGAATAAATAAACATTATTATTATTATTGTTATTATTATATTAGGTCTTGAAGTAAGAAATATAGAATGATGGGTATCTATTTTGTGTGGGTTTTATCCGTTTTATATGACTTCGAACAAATCATTCATGAAAAGATATGAGTTCTGGATTTCCAGGGCATTGAAAGGTATAGGGCGCGTCATTCTTCTTTGTACTTCTTTCTGAATCAGAAGTGCTAAATATAAAACTCCTGTACGGACCTCTCTCTAAAGAAAGATTTCATTGTTACTATAAAGAGACAGACCTTCAAGTAGCTTTCGATATGCCGGATATTATGCCGAACATTTCCTGATCAATCAATCCAAGTCTCCGATCACCAAGTAATCATAAGCTCATCATTTATGGCATAATTGGAATGGTTCATCTTACGATACGGTCTTCCTTACACCATCTGTTCTGACCATGGCACTAACTTTGTCGTAGCCTCTAATTATCTCAGAGGCATCCGTGAATTTCATTTTCAAAACGAAGAAAAAATTATGAATAGGTCAACTCCAAAAACCATCTAATAAAAGTTTATTCTAGGTATAATTTATAAGGTGGCGTCTCAACTCCCCGACTTCAAACTGCTTCCTACTAATGCTTACACACTCTGCATCAAAGAGGTGAATGGCGCACGTATGCACTAAAATTAGTGATCTAGTTATTATGATATAGCAATGAGCTATGGGAGGGCACTGGCCTGTTTCCCCAAATGTAGAGATGTTTCAAAGAAAGGGCAGCGTTATTCGCTCTGTTCTTGTCAGAACGACCTTAGTCATAGCCCTTTTTTTTTCCTCATGTATAAAAGTTTACAATTAATTTACAATTATGTTTTGTTCTTCTATTGTTTCCATTTTTTTTTTTTGTTCCAAATACACAAGTTTTTCTTAATTCTACAATTATTTAATTTATTTATTCTTTTTTTTTCAAAAGTCACACATTATTTTTCTTATTTGCTATTTCTTATATTTAGGTATTATTTATTGTTAGAAGTAATATTTATTTATTCCTCTTTCCATTTTGTGTTACATATTGTATCAATGTTTTGTATTTTCCTATACTTAATTTACTTAATATTGGATTTAAGTGGGTGATTTGTTTGAGAATCACCTCCTTAAATATAATTAAAATAAAGGGATAACAGAGGGTAAGAAGGGAAGCTATGGAACAACCATAATATTCAGTAAGCCAATAGTTTGAATTTTACTGCCAATATCAAATAAGGAAAATCAACATTTAATTAATTTTGGTTTCATTTTGTTTGTGTCATTTTCCTTCAATTTACACAAATTTTTCTTTATCTTCTTCTTTTACTCACTATTTTTTAATGTACAGATTAATTTTTTTTAAAAATAATTTAAAGCAAATTATGTTACTTATTCAATTATTTAAGTTCCATGTCATCAAATCATTCAACATCATCAAACTAACAACAAAACAACATTTATTTAAAAAAATTAATAGAGAAATTCAACATTATTAACAACAAAGCCATTATATAATTAAATGGAATAGTTCTATGAAGGTAATGTTGCATTCATCTTCTGACACGTTGTTCCGGGCTTTCCGCTTCCTGGAAATAAAATATGATTTTAAATTTTTGTTTAGAATAATTTGATAAAATGTTAATCAAGGTTTTTAAAAAAATTGGGGTAGGTAAATTCTTCATTGACACAATTTTGTCGTGTTGTACACATTGAAATCAACATTTAAAAATTACAACAGCTAAGAAACAACTTAGTTAAGACCAATGTAAACAATATGTTTCATATTGGAATAAGATAGTATGAAGATTGTAGGAAAATAATCCGGGTGGCTATCAATGTTACTATAATAGTTTTTTTTTTTACTATTTTGTACCTTCATTGACCACACCCGGACTATCTTCCTACAATGATATGCTTAACATTTGATATAATTAAATTTGTAAGTAGTGATGATATATCCCATTTATTATGTTCTTATAACACTAGAGTATAATATGAACTACGTTTTACTAACATTTGACCCGAAAAAAGACCTAGAAGTGTTATATAAACGCAAAGGAAGAAAATAAACTAAACTAATAACATTATGCGCACTACTTAAATGATAATCTAAATAAAATATCAGTTGGATATTTAAATTTACCTGATATTTTAGTTTGTATCCAGTCCAAATAGCGAGATACATCAGTGTTCACCGCTGGATTTGTTCCACACGTCTTGCTACCATATGATACCAACCCAACCAGCGTCAGCCTGTTCGTTTCAGGGTCGACCCAGACTAGCGGGCCTCCAGAATCTCCCTGTGAAATATATAGATGGTTCATGAATGAATGGGAATGCTTCTTGAATTTAATTAGGCCACAACGTATTGTTTCTTTGTTTAGTTTAGTTTAAAGACGTAAAACCTTTTTGATCATCAACCCCCCTAATCATAAAGCTACACAGACACAAGCACATGCACACACACGTTCACGTGATGACATTCTTTAGATATATATTTAATCATCAAAATGGAGTGATATTACTGGCAAGTTTGAGGTTGAAGATTTCTAATTAGGTGAGAATGTATGTGACCTTTATGGCCTATTCTCAAGCGGGCTAGAGCTACTTCCTCCCTTCAGCTGATGTGGTAGGATCTAGACCATGGCTTTCCTGCTGTTTTAATTTAATTTCCTTTTACTTATTTGGAGGGTATTCGTCTCACATAGCTTGTCATCTTTCCGATATTTCTTTTTCAAGAGGTCTACTGAATTCTGATGGGTCAAGAACGGCGGTGCCTAGGCCAGGGAAGGTGAGCGAGTGCCTCTCTGGCAGCTGTGACTGTGAGCTCGTTGCCAATAATACTAATGTGGCTTGGAACCTGTAGGAAATATATTGCCTATTTATAAAGTTTTAAGAGGAAAGATTGGATTATTATAATGAGTGAGTGTTCCTCAAATTTTCTCAAATTTTTTAGCGAGCTCAATGAATCTGAAATTATTACAATTGTCTATTGAGTTATTGAAGGAAAAAATCGGAGTGCTATCGGGTATGTTAATAGTGTGCATAATTTAAATTAATGGATTAATTAATTATGAAGGACGAGGTTGTTGAGCTTTCTGATTTGGAACTTCCAGTGTTTATAAAAAAATGTTTGATTGAATATTTTCGAAAAGAAGCGACTGTCATTTACACTCAATATATGTATTATTTTTGTGAATATAGTAAAAATGTAGTATTATATTAAGTAGAGGGTCAAAGTTGGATCTGAGTTTCAGATTTCAGTAATGGAATTCCTTTAAGTGCTGCGATCGTCAAAGTTATCCTTTCTTCCAAGGGTTAAATTTGGTTTCTGAGGAAAAGCTATATAGAATTTAGATCGGAAAATAGATATGTCAGTGGGATGATTTTTCTGCTGAAATAATTGGAAGACATAATTTATAGCCAGTTTTGGTCTTGATGGGGAAAGTAGACTTGTTTTGCAGAAAATGCTGAGAATCGGGCTGGTTCTAAATGCTCCAGTTGCTATCGGGATTAAAGTATAATGTACTGAATCGAGCAAGTTTATTTTTAGTTAAACTTTTTTAAATTGGGACATTTGCAATTTTTGTCCATTTATATTTTGATTTTTTTAAACTGCATAATTAATCTTTAGTATTCCAATTCCAATGAGTCCAGTCAGTCTGTTGACAGTATCGGGTTATTTAGGTTACAAACGTTGGGGTCCATTTATCAAAGCAATTTCGGTCTCTGCCATAGAATGTAGCCATAATCCCTTTCAAAAAAACTGACTTTTCACAGAAACATTAACATCTTCCAGGAACTGATACTGCCCATCCCAATAATTATTTTTGCCTTGGCCAAGAAATAAGCAGAATTGATTCTGACTAGGAATTGCAATACCTGTATACCGGGATACCGAATACTACTACTAATACTAGTACTATTTGTAGAAGTTTGTAACACCGGTAATCCACAAGTTTTAATACAGTTTCTTTCGGTATTTAATAGAAATTTTTTATATTGTCTCCACTTTAGGGATCACCAACATAGCAAAATAGCGTTTTTATTTTTATGTCTCCCTAATGGGCGAAATTAATTAAACTGTGAATACAAAGTTGTATCGTATAATCTAGAGAACTGATACAATATGTGAATCACACAAGGAGGTGGGCCAAAACTGTTTTATTACAGCTCAGAGCTATACTTCAGTTTACTCTTAATGACGGAACGATTTTTGAAACTGAAAAATCGCACAGAAGAAAGGCATACCGAAATAGAAAATGTCTTATGGTACTTAGATAATTATAATTTTGGTAAGGCACGATGCTACAAACTCCAAGAACCCGGTTTCGAATCCGGCTGGGTAGAAAATAGTTTTCTGTTAAACTGTAGCCGTGAGTCATCCCGGTGGATTCTGGAGCCCTCCTAGGGCCCACCTAGCCTCATAAATTGGGTACCCTAAATTGGATAAAAATCTGGCGGCGAGCGGGTTTCTGACCAAATGAATTTCTTGCACAACTGTTGATCTAGTAACAGTACTTCCTGAAGAAGTACTGCACCCTTAACGCTTCTTGGGTTGTAGTGGACAGATTTTGATTTTTGTTTTATTGATTTTAAAAATGAAAATGAAAAAAAAAAGAAAAGAGGCTTACCAATTCAAATTTGATCGAGATTATAGAAAATTTTCTTAATTTTATTTACCCACAAATGGTAGCAGAATGGGGGTAAGCATTCTGAAGAATTTGGTACAGTTAACGAAGATGAAGATGACGCTAATGTCGATAGTGAAATGGAATTGTCTTTTGGACAAAAATTAGAATTAGCGATAGCTACAAAAAATTCAAAACACAATACAGAAATCACGTTATATCTAAAACCATCCGACGAGAAATCGATTTATTTGATGATGAGGAATTTAGAGGTATATACCTGGAAAAAGTATATCGCGGATTGCAAACAGTACCACTAACTAGCGTAGATGCTGATGAAGTTTTCGATAACTGGTAATTTTTATACAAAATTACGTTCCAGGTTTAATGACAGTGCAATTGATGCATAATGTTTTTGAAGGTCACATTTCAAAAATTTGTAATAGTAGCATAGACTGATTAGTGATTTAAATGCATAAGATGTTCCTTGTTATTTTAATTTTTATTATCCTTTACAGTATGATTTATAAGTTACAAATATTTTTTTTTTTGTGATATTCACTCTTTCTAATAAAACTGGCAAATAAACACCTGTATTTTTTCTTTTTCTAAAGTCGCTACTACCGGTATTAAGACCAGATTGCGGTATTATGATCTAAAAAATACCGAATACCGGTATTGTAATTTTCGGCCGATATTGCAATTCCTAATTCTGACACTGCCTAAATTGATAAAGTATTTCCTTATTGAAGAGTAATTTGCAATTTACTTTTATTTTTTGTACATATTTTCATCTTTAACTTTCATCAATAATAGCGTTATATGGCATGCAATATCATCCATTATGATTTTCATAGTATCTTGATAACACCAAAATTATGTGTTAGGAGTATTAATATTTATTTTGGAGATATTAGCTAATAATTAAGCTTGATAGTTTTTGGTTGTCAATGAACTAATAATTGTCATGTAAAAAAACACCCTGAGGGGTTTGTAAAGTTTTAATTGTGGCTCTTTAGCTAAACATTAATATACCTAATGGGGCTTTAGCTTTAGTACAGTGTAAAAACATAAGATCACTCAAGTTGAAAATGGAACTCATTACTTTCAACAAACAAAAGAGCATACTAAGACTTTGGGCTTCAGGAATCAACCGCGTTTCTTCACTCAGGATTCTGAGAAATCATTAATTTTGTTTTCATCATCTTATTGAATTAAGGCAAGAGATAAGAGCTCTTATGAAGGAATTCTTTCGGAAGTAATAATATTTAGTCGCGACATGTTGATGCTCAGTGCCTATTTATTTGATTATAAAAAACATCATGAACACGGATAACTGTAAAAATGGGGTTTATATTTATGAACAATGTTAATAATTAGAATGATTTATGTTGAATTCTAAATTATACAATCACGTCTGGAAACATTCCGAGTAAGTGTGTTGTATATATTCTAATGGATAATATGTGGACACAGTTTTACACAACATTATCTTTCTTTTAATGCCTCGGTTTCATTGACACACCCGATACAAGATCCCGCTGAAAAAAAAAATCAACTATTTCACCCCGAATTTTAGATTACGATAATGAAAACTACGCAACTATTCAAGATTGATGAGTCTGCCAACTATAATTGGCATAATCATTATTCCGGATTTTTTTTCCCTTACTATGGTTGGCAGACACATTACTTTTGACTAGTAACTATACATAGTTTTCATTACAGTAATCAAAAATTAGGATAAAATAGCTGACTTAAATCTCTTCTTAAGCTCTTGCACTATAATGTAGATCCCAAATGAATCATTTTGGATTTAAATCTAGACTAACCAAGAACTCAATTCGAATCCACATACACAAAATCCACTATACCTGGTCTATTTGACATAATATTATCATGTATCAGCTAGTGTTTCTCACCAATATAGGGTATAAAAGCACTGCATCTTTTCTTCATGTATTAGAAGTATCTGTGCAAGCAATCTGTGAGAATGCCCTCGTCGAATAATCAGTTCGGTGCATCTCGTTCAAGAAAATACAAACCAAGAAACCGTTTCATGAGCCGCCATGGAATTTCATCTGAGAAATTTGGTGTCCCATTTCTTAAGAGAAATATTTCAAATCTAATTCACTTCGTCTCATGCGAACAGGCCATCATGTGAGATATAGTTAGAAGAGATTCACGAACCAATTATATGTACCTCTATAATAGGGGAAGGGTTACTGATTGACAGATTACAGATTAGACCAATGTATTCAAACCACATAGTAGAGGATATATAAAGAAATAAACTAATATTATAGATGATTTTTGGAAAAAAATATCAAGATAGAGCCGAAAAAAACTTTCTGATCGCTTAGTGTTTCCTAGAGTTAAAAAAACAACTAATACTCGACATAAAATTATTGTTGTGTCAAAAGGAAGTTAATAATCTATCAAATGGGACATATCGGACTATACAAGGTTTATTGAGGTATATAATATTTCAATAATTGTTTATATATATTCGAAGATTTTAAATATAATTGTTTAAATATATTTATTTCGTTGATTTAAATATATACTTTATCAGTGTCATCAGAATGAGAGAAGACTCATCTCCTCTACAAGAGCAAAACATTTGAATTTGGTCAAAGTATATATGAATAATAAAAAAGGTTTATTTATTTAGGAAAATTTGCAAACAAATCAATATTCTCAGACAAGTGAAAATAATTTCAGTTGTTTGTTTTTGTATACTTTTGCTATAAAATGAATAAATAAGGCGTTATAATTAATGTTTCATTGAAAACCAATTGCTATAAATTGAAAAAAATATTAAATAAAAAAGTCTTTTTCAGGGTTATTGTACACCAATCGATTCGTCTCTTTTGAAGAATAAAAATAAAGTATTACTGGCTCAGCTAAGCTATATTTTATTTGCAAAAATATATAAAAAAATAAAAACATAATGTGGCTCGTGGTTAAGTAAGTCAACAAATTTGTTATTTAGAAAAAATCAAACCATATTCGTTTTAGTGTCGTCTCAAACTATTTAGCAGTTTTACAAGAAAACTGAAAATTGGAAAATGTTATTTTCGATTTATTCGTTGTTTTTTTTTCATCCAGTGGCTATTGTTCATATTGTCGTTAATAACTTTACTTCGTTTTATCTAATCCTCTCGTTAAGAGAACTGTTGGAAAACCGAATGTCTGCTCTTTTAATCAACATTAACAAAAGTTAGATTTAATGCCCTTGTAAGTGCGAAATATGGGTTTCAGATAAAGAAAAAAAAATTAAACGTTTTATTTATTTATTTTTTATATATCCAGTCCTAATTTGTTAAATTATACCTGGTTGGCGCCCTTTGGTGCGTTTTATAGAACCCCGAACTACTGCAGAGTTTGCTGTAGATTAAGTAGTGTTGAAGTTAAGTATTTTTTTGATATCGAGGTCAACATTTTGGGTAAAGATTTTTTTTTTTTCCAATTTTTACAAAAATTCGTATTTAAGGATTTCTTGAGGTGCCAAAGATGAATATCAGTCCTAAAAATCGTTTACCACACTTTGATAGGTCAGGAGGTCTGAATTTTTTCAATATATTCAAGCACAATGAGGGTTGTTATTCAAAAACTATATATATTTTAGGTAGTATGTACATGACAATATCATAGATAATCAAATTGTTTTAAAGAATAAAAAGAATCACTTAAATCGGACAAGTATTAACGATGGACGGTGGTATTTTTTCACACTTTGAAATATTTGTTGGTCTGATCAACAGTACAAATTTAATTTTCGTTTCTTATCGCATAAATTGGTTTAATTTATGTTACCAAATCATAATAATGAAGTGCACATAAATGTTTAATTTTAACTAAATACAATAATTATAACTAACTATCAAGACTGTTCATTAAATCCATGCACATCCTTAAATATGTTGGGAAGCATTGCCTGGTCAGGAAGTCCTACATAAAAATAAGAGCACCTCAAAATTCAGGGGATGCAGTTCAAATTCGATTGGAATCACTTCTACAAACGTGTAGAAAATAAAATTTTGAGTTAAATAATCTTGTTCTTATTTTTATGTTTAGCCTGGTTTTGAAACCGAAATAAAAAAAAAAAATGTTGAGTAGTGATTTTTTATTTTTGACCATGTAATATTTTTAATGACAGGCAATAAAAAACAAAAACAAATTATTATTATTGCAGAGGGGTTTTACGCATCTCCTCATTTTTAAAATATAATATATCTAAGAATCCAATGTATTGAGTTATGCAGTGGACCATATTACCGAATTCCTTCCATACCAAGTCCATCCGGAGTTCTTATTAAATCATGTAGCTCTAGGAGAAAAAGTTAATATTTATTTTATTTTAAATTTTCTGTGTAATTCAACTCTATGGCATTACTTTATAGCCATCTATAGCGTAATGAATAATAACAAAAGATTACTTTCGAACATAGTTCGATGTGATTAATTGTGTAAACCTTATTCCTCTAAGTATATGGTCTATTTTACAAGCAGAAGACAAAGTAGTAAAACGTTTGAAGAATGTTTCATGTAACGGTACTAATTTCCCAGAGGGTTTGTTTTAGACTAGATTCTGACCCTTGTTTTGGTTTAGATTAAAGATGTACTAAAATAGATTTTTCTTTTAGGAGTTGAAAGCTGAAGAGCAAGAAACGTCATTAGTAAATTATTTTCCCTTCAGCATTCTGCTATACCTACTTTGGAGTATTGTGTCTTTTTAGGTGATGTTCTTTCTAGATCAAGTAATGCTTAACCAATTTCATTTCTCTAATGACTTCGACAAACTATAATAAAATTCATTTATTTATTACAAACATAAGTATGTATGAGAATATGAAGATAGCATTTACGAACGATCAAATCTTCGTGGTGTGTGTGTTTCAGCTCAATTTTTATGAATATTATTTTTCATTATAGCTAATAACTTGGAATAAACTGTATTTATACCATTAATTGTATTTAAACAACAAAGAATCTGTTTAGCCTTATGTTCTTTTTCGCTTCTTCACATGTGTTGGCGAAAGTAGTAGACATAATCGTATGAAATTCAATCCCTCAGATTAGGGCCAAATTAGACAAGTTCTTTTCGAAATAAAGGTGTTCCGAGGGAATAAAGTTTACGTATGGATTAATAAATGACAGAATCTGATGAAATCAATTTGGGACCGACTGGGTATAACCCTTTATACCCTTTATGGATTATCCCCGAACACAGAATTTACTGCAAACCGACGGACAGCAACTTTGATGTCTACAGCCTACAATAGGAGTGAAAACCTTTGCTTCCGAGTACTTAAATATTTTTTATTTGCTGCAAGAGTACAAAGGTTCATTACCTTCGGTAGTAAGGAAGTAAACTATAGCTAAAACCACTCACAGGAGTACAAAGCTTCATTACCTTCGGTAGTGAGGAAGTAATCGAAATATTTGCTATAACCACTCACACGAGTACAAAGGTTCATTACCTTCGGTAGTGAGGAAGTAAACGAAATATTTGCTATAACCACTCACAGGAGTACAAAGCTTCATTACCTTCGG
>NW_027109429.1:12473-13084 GCF_000696795.3 Halyomorpha halys
CACGAGTACAAAGGTTCATTACCTTCGGTAGTGAGGAAGTAAACGAAATATTTGCTATAACCACTCACAGGAGTACAAAGCTTCATTACCTTCGGCAGTGAGGAAGGAAACAAAATATTTGCTATAACCACTCACACGAGTACAAAGGTTCATTACCTTCGGTAGTGAGGAAGTAAACGAAATATTTTGGTAAATGTAAATGAATGTTCCAGGAAATCATTCGAAAAAATTAAAATTACTAGTCAATAGATTTCTATGGAGGAAGTAAACGAAATATTTTCTATAGTCACTCACAGGAGTACAAAGGTTCATTACCTTCGGTAGTGAGGAAGTAAACAATATATTTGCTACAACCACTCACTGGAGTACAAAGCTTCTTTACCTTCGGTAGTAAGGCAGTAAACAAAATATTTGATAAAACCACTCACAGGGGTACAAAGCTTCATTAACTTCGGTAGTGAGGAAGTAATCGAAATATTTGCTATAACCACTTACATGAGTACAAAGCTTCATTAACTTCGGTAGTGAGGAAGGAAACGAAATATTTTGGTAAATGTAAATGAATGTTCCAGGAAATCATTCGAAAAAAATAAAATTACTAGTCAATAGAT
>NW_027109429.1:13424-36655 GCF_000696795.3 Halyomorpha halys
TAACTCATAATTCTTTATTGATTTTTTTTTATTATTGCTTATATTATACCTATATAATCAATATTCTCATGATTAAAGATTAATATTCGTAAATAATTCTATTTAGCTTTATTTTAATTCGAATTATTTAAAGTTAAATCCAAGCCCTTTCTTTATATAGAGCAATCAAGAAGCGAAACTAATTGCTGTTAGATTGTTATGAAAATTAAATAACCAATAATTATTTGATGGGTAGTGTTTTTGATTAGAAATTCAAATGAAGCCACCGGTGTTTACCACACCTAAATTTGCATAGCCTCCCAGTTTTTGAGAGTTTAGACATGTTCAAATGGAGACGGCGTAATATGATTATAGAAATATTTGAAGGTACAATTTTTTTTAAAAGAATTTTTTTCCTATTTAATTTTCTGTAAGCAATTAATGAAATAAAATAGTTCCAGTCTATGCTTGGACCGTTTAAGTTAAGGAAAATGGTTTTGGTGGTGTATCATATCGATTGTTGCAGGTTTGGTTCAATTTTATTGGTTATAGAACGTACCTTTCTTTGGCTTCATTAATACTCCGAAAAAAAGAAAATATTTTCATAATTATTGAGAGAACTTCGTATGCACACCGTTTACATGAATAAAATCAACACTACATATGGACCATTTCATGGAAATAAGGCATTTTGGTTAACATGAATATATGTTTTTAAATTTCATGTTTTACCATTTTTTTTCCCTAATCCGTTCCTTGCATATTTATATATTTTTGTTCTAATAAAAATTCAGTTAGTTGCTACTTTAATGTAATTTAACCTATCAATTAATTTTTATTGACAAAGGGCTGAAAATTTTGATTTTTTTTTTTCTTAAATTTCGATAAAGCTTTTATGAAACATCAGTAAGTTACAAATTAACTCGATAGTCATGTAATATGACACTTGTTGCAACAACCAAATATTTCATGTTAGCATAAATTTTGCAAGCGCACCAGTCAAGACTTTTGTGCTTGGGATAAGCACCCAAAATGGTTTAAACTTTCTGATTTTCTTTGTCATTTGTCAGATATTACAGTCCTTTAGAAGTTATAAAGCAAGTGACTGACTATTTTTAGTGAAGAGTGCGCCCACTTTCCCTGGGGAATAAACAAACACTTGTGGGATAAAATAAGTGAAATTCATTTAAAAAATAAAGTTAATTGGGGTGGGATTTTAAAGCAGGTAAAGAACTGAGAAAATGATTTGATGTTTTCTCCTAAAATCAAACATGTGGTAGCTCTCACTAGACGGGGAGACTTTTCATATAACATGGATGTCATGTTTCCTTTGATGGGTTCCTTTTCGTCTACGCCTCATTTTCAAGTATTTAGGTTCTATATAATGAGCTAGGAGTTTTTGGACTAAATATTATAGAGCAAACAGTTTTATCTGGTAGAAGATAAGTTTTTTAGGTAACAATTCAGGGAGCACGCGTGAGTGGTAAAATGAATAAGGATTGAGAAAATGCATCATTATTTATATTTTGTAATAAACGTCTAATGAGTTTTAAATGAGTATTGAACATGAAAAAGTCAAATTTTAATTTGTTTATTATCTAAGTTTGAAAATAGACATAAAATGACCTATAATCTTGAAATAGCCAATTTAGGTATGCAATAATATGAATAGTTTTTGGAAGAAAACTCTACCTTACCTTGCAGGTATCCTTGTTTTTTCCAAACGAGCAAAATTGTCCTCTCTGGGGGTTGAGATTAAAAAAAGATTCACAGGTTTTGTAAGGTACAACCATCAGGTTCACTTCCCTGAGTACATTAGATCCTTCACCTCCCGTCTGTGTCAAACCCCATCCTGAAATAAATTTTTCAAATTAATAACTCACGAAATGTAGTGGGTCCGTGTGTGTATGTTGTTGGTCTTAGATCCAGATGGATTTATGTAAGAATAAGTTTTCAATTTAATTTTTTTTTCAATCTTGAACTTAATGGAGTCATTAAAATAGCCTTAGTTTAGGATTAGGCTTTTTTTTTGTTTGCTGTTAGGCCAGGAAAACCTGAATCTGGCCAAAACGTACTAAATCGATCTGTGAAATTGACATGATGAAAATACATTAAAACAATTTTTTTATTTTGCCTTTAACCTATTTAGCATTAGGATAAAGAAATGTTTTTTATATTCTACCATTATAACTATAACGATTTTCCTTGAGGTATCGGAACAAAATAATTTAAAAATTAGTATGGTTTCAATTTAGTTACATGTTAATGGTTATCTTATGATTGTTATTTATGGAATATTATGGAACGTTTCACAATTTTTTTTTAGAAAAATAGGAAATTAGAAGAAAAATTCGATTGTTTTATTATACCTCTAACATTGCTAATATTTTGAAATTAATACTTCATCAAATATTTAAAAGAAAGATCTGCATAGTGCCAATATCTTTATGTTTAACTAATGATTTTGTTATGTTATTTTCTTTTACTTTCTCTAATTGTACATTTATCTTCAAACTTGGATATTATTAACAATTATGATATTAATTGTCATTTTCAATTTATTTATTGTTTTATTTCGTAACATAAAGTTTTAAAATACATTTGGAACAAACTGAACATACCCATTACTTTCACATATTGCCGCTCCAATTCTAGCTGCCCCGTTGGTAAGCAGGCTGGTCCTACATTCACGTTGAAACGGATCTCCTCTTTGAGTACAACCAAAGACACGTCATTAAGCTGAGGTCTTCCATTAGGATCTTTTGGTGTATAGTCTTCGTGGTCCAAGAATTTTTCAACTGGTATGAACTGTACTTCTTTACCTGGTAACAAATTTAGAAATATAACACATTTGAATTTAAATTTAGCAAGGACTGTAATTATTCCAATTGGATGGAAAAAGGAACACATCAGCAGTCTTAGTTGCGAGTTCTAAACTCTATCCTGGAAATATAAGTATGATGTTCTAAAGTGAATACTGATTTAATTTGATAAATGTATTAGATTTTTTATGTTTCTATTATAGCTATAGTTTAAATAATTCGCATGAAGAGCTAATAAATCTCCTGGGATCAAAATAGCGATTGTCAATTAGCAAGGCACTTCTGCTCCCTTGAAAAATCTGAAACCTCCAATACTGGGGGTTCTAAATAATTTTTTGGCGTTCCTGTAAAATTATTAATTGTTTTAGTATAGCACAGTTATCTCCAAACAAAAGCTAAACCTTAATTTGAAAATGGTTAATTTTGAAAATTAAAACGGTTTCACGGTTAATTTTGCACCTACGTCCTTGGTGGGAGCACATTTAACCACCGCCTACCTACGGCCCTGTATGCACGGCCTATTGTATAATATAAAACTAACAGAACGTGCTGGGTTGCCAAGCATAATGTTGAAAGTGCGTGTAGTTAATTTGGAGTATTTTTGAAATTACTTTGACACATTGCTGGTTAATGTTGGGAGAGAGAGAGATTCGAGAGATTTATGTGACCTAGTTTTATTTTACAGTAAAAATAAGTATGCACTTTATAATCTTATTAGCTGATATTGTTTTTCCTTTAAGAATATATCTAAAATAATAACTACTTCAATTTTTTTTTTCAAATTGTGATCCCATGAGCATTTTGAATAATCCAGTATCGTTTATTACCACTTACCAACATTTTTCACATTATGGGCACCAACCAGGAGCTTTATATAGTCGATATATTCTTTGACTTGGTCTTGAGTGCAATGTGCCGCTGTGATGGCATGGAATGGAGTGAGGATTGTTGCTCCACAGAACGCTTCAGGTTCCTCGTCTCCCGTAAAGACGAGAGCTGCTGCCAATGGAAATTCGTTTTTTTTGGCTTCTCTGCCACCGACGATTCTTCCCTACAAATAGAGTTTTAGTTTTTCTTTTCTTAACGTTTGATACCTAAAGTAATGTAGTTTAATTTTTAATCGTTTCTCAACTATTCAGTGTCATTGCGTTTGAGTCATTCATTAATTCTTATTGCAGTAGATTCATTGTTTCTTACATGTATTCTTATAGTTAATTAACTGGCAGTGTTGATATTTATATATTTTATAATACAATATAATTTAATTTCTTTTTTTGAGACTGGTATGTTTATCAATTATAATTAAAAAATATCTATATAGTCTTAACATATTTTTTTCTTATTACTCATACGTTTCGGCTATTCCAGTCGTTCTCAAGGATATCTTATTTATATCACAGCTAACAATGCCATTAGAAATTTGCAGACTATACTGACTTAATGCTATACTGATAAACCTATTTTACTTATTAGAATTTTATTAAATTTACACTATCTTTTACAATCATATCAATCACTTTATTAACAATACATTTTACCTGAAATACACAATACCTGCAACTTTTTAATGACATTATTAGCTGTGATATTATAAATAAAATATCCTTACCCGAAATGTAAGCGTAATAAGAAAAAAAAACATGTTGAGACTTTATGGATATTTTTTATTATAATTGATTCATGATTTTTGCTTTGATTAAATACATTGCTAATATTTATTTGATTTAGAATTCAGTTCTAACATTACATTTTATTTATCCTTCTGTTTATGTACAAATAGAGATTTCGTAATTTTTTATTTATTTACATATACTTTATTTAGGTTTTTATTTTCTTTATTCATTTAGATTAATTATTTTATATTTTCTTGTTTGAGAGTGGTTTAGTTTAATCATAAATAAAATCCTTCTTTTTTTTCCCCTCAACTTTACACCTTTTCCAACGTTTCGACCCTCAGGTCATTCAGGAACCTGTTGAAGGTAGGTTCTGTTTTAAGTTGCAAATGTGAATGAAGTAAGGAAGAAAAGTTTTTAAAAAAGGTTTAAATCTAGGAAAAAGTTATTTAGAAAAGGTTATATGGGACAAAGGCAATTAGCCTGCATTTATAAGTTTTGAAAAAAGAAAATGACATCATAATATATATATATATATATTACATTCTGTAACAATCTTATATATATATATATTAAGCGTCTATAACAACTAAAATTTCAGCCGTTAGTCACTTAAATTGGCTAAAAAAAAAAAAAATGATCGCGACTGTTGACTAGCAAATTGGTCATAATTATTTTTGGTGGCTGAAAAATTTACTTAGTTTATCACCCAATTCTGCACCATAATCATATTTTATGGATATTATTTATTTTGAAAACCCGGTAACTATTTCAAATTGTTTAATATCAATCGCATAATTTTAATTAAACCATATTAATAAAAAAACTTCTTGTCAGAAAATCAACAAGTCCTTATTGTTTTATTACAAAAGTAAGAAAATTACATTTTTTGCCTTCTTAAAAGATTATGAATTATAGATTATAAGTTTAATAAATTATTTCAATGACTTACCCTGTTGGTTAGTCCACATGGGCAGCTTGTGGGTACTAACGCTGAAGCAGCGGAGAACAATATTGCTAGTGGCAGTACCGTATTCATTGCTGTTTGAATAGAAATTTAATAATAGTTCATTATTTCCATTACTGCTAATTCAACATTATTTATTATACATTGTAATTTATATTTATATTATTATAGATAACAATATATATTTATACGCTGCGTGCTTACAATAAACTTTTGAACAAAAGGGGTGGGGCGATTATCTAAGGATCATATATTACTGAATATTAAATACCTATCTATGAAATAGTTCACTTGCCATGAATGGTAACTCGCTAGTAACTCAACAAAAAGTTTAAAGATATGATTTTATTCAAAAAGATAATAATTCATTGAAATAATAAGTGTAGAGATCTTACTGCAATTTCAGTAGTCACTAAAATATAAATAATACATCCTTTTGAAAAAAATTGAAAAATTGATTATTAATAGATAATCATTGTAGTTAGAAATTCAGCATACATTTTAAAATGTTGCTGTTTTGGGTCCAATTATATTAAAATTAAAAAGAAAAAGTTGTACCACTACAATCCATTAAGGGTTAAGAGTGCAGTACTTTGTAAGGTAGTAATGTTAATAGACCAACGGCTGTGTAAGGAGGTGATTTGGTCAGAATCACGCTAGATCGCCAGGCACCATACTTATATTACTACAATATATATAAAAGTTAAGGCTTGAGTGCTATTGTCAGCTGATTGAGTAGATCAGCTAATCAAATGTAAATATAGCACCTCCCTTGCTCCTTCAACAAAGTTCAGTATCAAAATGGCCATCAAGTATGGTGTGTCAAAACCCTTTTTCTCTTCTTTCAGTGTTATTCTGATCCAGAACAGACTTAATTGGTCCCAAACCCGGGACCTTTGGATACAGAAACCATTTTTATGTTTAAAAAAAAAAAAAAAAAAAAAAGAGCGGCGATTCTAAACATTGAGGGTCTGAACTTTAACAATCCACTTCCAGCTTAAGCCAATCTACCTGTAGCTGCAGATAACCCACCTTCGGCAGAAATGCAGCCACTACCTGAAATCTCTTTAGCGCAAGCTCATGCCACGACGCTAGAATGGATCAAAGTCGGCACGGCAACCGCCCATGACTTAAGAAAGGCAGTTTCCGACCTTGAAAGGTTTACCGGGGAGACAGGGAAGCCACTTCCTAAAAGGGGGTAATCAGTTGCTGATGAGACACCCTGGAGCGTAATCAAGGCGAGATTGAAGAAGGCGTTTGGAGGCGGAGGGTGGGCCCTGAAGAGGACATATTTATCATGATAAAGGAGATCAAAAAAGACAGTCTAATGGGCAGTATGTCGCAGAACTCCTGGCATGCTACAATAGAATACAGAATCGCCGATGAACTCAGCGAGATGATGGACACAATACAGGTACAGGGTCGGATAGATAGCAATTCCTATCAAATGTACTAAAGCCTCAGTTGGAATGCCGAGAGAACGCTCCTTCGTAGAGTGAGCACAGGAGCTAATAGACACGGCCAAGTGCTCGGGAACAGGAGACCCGAATGGTAGTGGAAGAGTCAGGGTGGACTAGGATAACATACAATCTGCCTAGAACAACTCCCCTGAGGAGAAAGCGCCTGATAAGGACTGAAGACCATGGCAAGCAAAGCCCAGAAACAGTAACCAGCGAGAGGACCGCTAGTGTCAAGGATGCGGCATAAGTAGGCACTTGGTGGCCCAGTGTCCTCGAACTTAGAGACTTTCGTGAAACGAGGGAACATTGCGAGTACATGTGTACCGGAGACAGAGATCGAAACAGGTTAAACTGATGGAGGTTAACTCCCAGGTTTGGAGACGGAGAAGAGCACATCAGAGAATTAACGAATCTGAAAGAGATTCAACAGAAGTATTGGATGTCTCAGAGACTAGAGCAGAATGAAAGGATCTGGGAAGAGGGCAGTAGAGAAGGGGGAACTTATGGAAACCTACTGAGAAAGAGGGAAGAACCAGGGAGGAGATCTGCGTATCAGCAGAGAGGTGACCGCACATTAATGAATAAGAATATGAGGAGAGAGTACGGCGGTCTTCTAATCAACCAGATAAAAGGAGAAATAAGGTGCCTCGTAGGTAGATTTCTCCAATTCCTTCGTTTGCCGAGAAACGCTGGAGAAGATGACTGGTGAGAGAGGGTCGCTCCGTGTCCGGGTCTGTCGATGCCCTCTAGTTACCCTGGGTGGGCCCTGTAGAGTGGTAGGGGAAGCAGAGTAGATGAGGAGAAAAAGGAGATACGTAAAAGAAAGGCGATACTCCCAGGCACTCCGGTAGCACATTTGAGAAGAACTGGATAATTTGAGGACACAGGGGATTATAGTAGACAGTACATCTCTCTATAACAGTCCGCTGTGGTCAGTCAGGAGGAAAAGCTCACCAGGTCAAAACGAAGAAAGATACAGGGTGGTGGTTGGTTATCGGAAAGTGAACGAGAATACCGTCGACAAGAACTACCCAATACCAAGGTTTTATGATATTCTCGATAGGCTGGGTGGGGCAACAATTTTTAGCACTCTAGATTTGAAGGCGGGATATAACCATATTAATATGCATTCCGGAGATCAACACAAGACCGCGTTTACTTTTGAGAGGGGCCACAACGAGTTCACCCGGATGCCATTCGGCAACGCTCCTATCGCATTCCAAAGACTAATGGACGAGTTTTGAGGGGACTAGACGAATCTGTAGGCCAGATATAAATGGACGACCTGTTAGTATTTATCTAGACCGAGAGGTTTTTCAATGTATAAAGGAGTTTGGGTTGAAGCTCTCCCGTGAAATATCGGTACTAGGTCAAGCAGAGATAAGTTTTTTGGGACACACAATTTCGAAAGAAGGAGAAAAACCTGATGCTCAAAATGTGGCAGCCTTACAGCGGATGTCAATGCCAAAAGATGTCAAAGGGAACACGCGGCTTTTAGGCGCGTTAAACTATTACCGACGTTTTGTGCCAGAAATGGCTCAGTACTTGGTTCCACTAAATAACCTTCTCAAGAAAGGTAGCAAGTTGATACTAACACAAGGCATGAAGCAGAATATTCGCAAATGCATGGAGTATTGCAGAGAGAATCGGTACTGGCACCTCCAAATTTTCGGGAGCCGTTTACCCTCACTACGGACGCCAGTGAGTATGCCCTGGGAGCAGTATTTTCACAAGAAGGCACAGGTGGAGACTGCCCAATAGCAGACGCCTGGCAGAAGCAGAGGTTCGTTGTAGTGCCCTAGAGAGGGAACTTCTAGGAATTGTGTAAGCAGTAGACCACTTCAGACCTTATGTGTTAAGAAGGAAGTTCCGGGTCAAACCGGATCATCGCCCTTTGCAGTGGGTTGCAATTTAAAGGAGACATCCGCGAGGTTCACACGGTGGAAAGAAATTCTCAGCCAGTACAAAATGGAAATTATTTACAAACCCGGAAAAGAAAGAATGGTGGCCGACTGGTAATCACAGTAAATGTAGTTGAAGACTACCAGGGAGATCCTTCATTAGAAGGAAGGCAGTTTCTGCGTGAGTGGACACCAGGAGAAGAAGAAAAAGGAAACACCAGGGAAGAATCATCTGTGGACTAGGAGAGAAGCGAGAGAAGATCATTGGAGATGGTGGAACTGGAGGAAATAATAAATGAAAAGAGATACCAAATTAACGACGAAGACCTCCGGTTCAACAAAGGTGGAACATTCTAAATACGGCAAGAGTAACATAATCACTATCTGGTCGGAACCAGGCATCAGGGAGGATCAACATAGTAGAATGCTAAGGAATGGGTCCAAAACTGGAAAGACACATCATCAATACGTGGGGAACACGGTAGTCTGGGGTAAGATACGGAGATTATGGCGGACAGAACAGATTGAAGTTGACCAATTATTTATCCGATGCACGCTAATGGTGGAAACCATTCAAGACGTGGAACGGCGGAAGGAAGTCGCCTACCACTAAGAAAACCGAGAGCTGAATGAAACACTCCAGGCAATGCGGCGTAAATACTTTTGGTGGGAGGATGAAAGGACACCATACAGGCAATCGGGAATTATGCAATTTGCCTTGGAACAAAGTGTGATCCGCATCCACCCCGCGATAGGCAAGAAGAAACACAGACAGCGGAAGCACCACTTAGCGATCTGCTGGTGGATTCCTTCACTTGGAAAGGGTATATTGTTCCAGAAATGGCGGAGTATTTCGATCCACTCAACAACCTATTCAAGAAAGGCTGGAAGATGATCGTCACCCCGATGATGGAGGACAATATCAGACGGTACATGGAGAGGTTGCAGCAAGAGCCGGTACTGGCTTTTCCAGATTTTAATCTGGAATTCACGATAACCACAGATGCGAGTGGATATGCGCTAGAAGCGGTGCTGTCTTAGGAGGGCGATGGCGGAGGGCGCCCAGTAGCGTACGCTAGGAGGCGCCTTACGGAGACGGAAAGTAGATACAGCGCAATGGAGCGAGAACTCTTGGAATAGTGTGGGCCGTCGATCACTTTAGACCATATGTGTTCGGCAGAAGGTTCAAGGTACATACTGACCACAGACCACTCCAGTGGGTGGGAAAACTGAAGGAATCGTCAGCCAGGATAACTCGCTGGAAGGAGCTTCAAGCACAATATAATATGGAGGTTATATATAAACCGGGTAAAGAAAATGTGGTGGCCGATTGATTGTCTCGAGCCATAACCACGAACGCCGTGGAACAAGAAAATGGGCACGGCGGCGGACGGTGATGAGATAAGCAACAATCATGTCACTAGGAAAAACCTATGGGAAAAAGTCCGGGGGAAATTGGAGAGGGAAAAAACCAGGAGAGTACCTCGGGAGAATGTAAACCTCACAGATTGGAAGGGAATGATAAAAATTGGGACAATTGTATATAGAAAGTTGGGATCAAACAGGGGTAAGGAGATACAGCGATACGAGGGACCATTCAGAGTGATAATAATAAGAGAACGTAATGTTGTAACTATTGAGAGTATCAGAGAACCAAAAAAGCACAGGATAATTTATATTGAACAACTTAAAGTAACCACTAACCGAAACACCTGCGCAAGAGTAATCCGGAGTGTCCTCACCTCAACTAATCTGCTGTGTTATGTTTTCTGAAGTGGTGATTTAATTTTTGTTTAATTTATCTTTGATTATTGCGAAGTACTGAATAAATTACGTTGCATTTTTTAATTAAATAAATTCATGATTTTATTTTTTTTTTTAATTTACTTTTAGTTTGTAATAAGAGTTTATAAGGAGTGTCAATCTTTTGTTTTGTTTATTGTATATACCTTATTGCAAATAGTTATTGTTGTTGTATTTTATATTAATTTATTGTATAGTTGAAGTTTACGAGGATTGTTCGTAAACTGGTGGGGGGGAGTTACAGCCTTAGTCAGCTGTAACTTCAATGTCTGCTGACTGAGGAGATCAGCTGGTCGAATGTATATAAAGAGATGTACCGAACCCAATAAAGCCAGTATATAAAATTGTTATTACAAACGGGGCTATCCAGAAAGTTACAGACGCTTTGAAATAAACAATTCACAAATTTAAAAACTCAAAGTTTATTATATACATTTGAAAGGTACACTCTTAAGCTATTTTTATACATAATCGCCATTCAAAGTGAGACATTTATCGTACCCTGGCACAAAATTTTCAATACCATCTCTGTAGAAAATCCCGCCACTTGTGAAGTGCGGTCTGTGATTCGGTTTTTGTTAGCTCGAAACAACAGGCCAATTGAAATTTATTGCCAGCTTTGTGGTGTTTACGGGCAGGGGAAAATGAGTGTCAGCCAAGAGAATAGTAGAGAAGACCATAAGAAACAATGATCGGCTGCAGCACTGACCTTTCTCCAGTAATATAGCACAAATTGTAATGTCAAGTCATAAGTAACAAGGCTAGCCCTGCGGTCCTCACTGGTGGACCTAGCTCTACCCCTGAACACTGGTACGGCCATTTTTAAAATCAATGTACCATTGCCTCACTCGGATTTCACTCATTATCCCCTCTCTTTGTGATGTTTACACAAAGCTGACGATAAATTTAAATTGGCCTGTTGTTTCGAGCCCACAAAAACTGAATCACAGACCGCACTTCTAAAGTATGATAAATGTCTCAATTTTAATGGCGATTATCAATAAAAATAGCTTAAGAGTGTACCTCTCAAATGTATATAATAAATTTTTTTGTTTTCAATTTGTGAATTGTTTATTTCAGAACGTTACTGTCTGGACAGCCCTAATTTTATATATATATATATAATTCTCCGCACAAATAAGCATATGATTTAGGATTCATACTACTCACCCCTGGTGAAATAATGACTGAGGAATATATATTCAGTGGTTCTCCTTTTATAGATTTATATTCCAGACAAACACAGGTGTCACTAATCTGGATTATTATTGTAACAACCTAGAACAAATGTCTTAATTGGACTGTTTACAATTATTCCTGAGTCGCTGAATTGACGGCGGTTAACATTTATCAAAAAAGAATTTGAATTTAATTTGGCTATTAATACAATGGTTTTAGTTTATGCTAATGACATAATAGTGATATATACCAGGACTTGAAACTTTGATGGAACTGTTTCAAAAAGTTCCATTTTAACGAACTTATCCTTCTGTGGTCCATCAACCGAACTGTTTTTTAAAAAAATTATTTTCTAGAAGAATTTAAATGATTTTTTTAATCAAAGTTGTAGGTTAATTATAATTGTTTAGCTTTCATTTATATGAGTTCATAAAAAAATTAGAAAAAAATTACATGTCTAATGAAGACTGGTTATAGTTAAAGATGCCCAATGAAAAGAGAGGGAGAGATAGAGGACTAAACGTCATTGCTTCTCATTTTTTCAGATTACTGCTAGTACTTAAATTGACAGGGAATAACTAATTTTGTAAAAAAAAAGGAATTTTAATTTCATTATGATACACATAAAGTTACACAGCCTTACTCTCTTAATAAAAAGCTAAAATTATAACACAATGGTTTGCAATCCTTCCCTTTATAAGTAATTACTCTCTCTGATGTCATATATCTTTTACAAAAACGAATCCCCCCTAAATCCCCAAGATACCACCTCTCATCCCTCAGATCATACGTCAACCTCCACACAAAATCAGTTTTACCTCCTACATTTCTCTACAAAAATAACTGACATACTACCCACTTTTCTCTTTTATGAAAACATTCCATTATCATCCTTTACCTAAAACCTAACGTGTTGTTAATCGTATTTATTTCTTTAGCTCTAGATCCACACGATATTGTTTGGTTGCTGTTCTGGACATGGTAGCTAACATGGGCGTACCCAGCGAGGGGCTGGGAGGAACAGCTGCACCCAATTAGAATTGAAAAACAAATTAATTTAATAAAAATTAATATTTTTTAAAGTAAATAATTGTAATAACTTATAAAGCACTGCTATAATTATATGTAATTTTCTTAAAACTTTGGTTTCATTCCCCCTTTTTCTTGCAGAAATGTAGCAACATGAACAACCATGGCTTGCTCTTCCTCCTGATTTTAATCCTCGATACTTCCTCGGTACCCAGTCGGTATGTATGATCAATAAAGCGAATTAATATTTAATTTTAATATTAATGTTACAACTTGCCGAAAAACTAAGGACTTATTCTCATTTATTCGAACTAGTATACAGGATTGTATAAGTTACAGCCTGAGTTGTTACTTCGATATCAGCTGACTGAGGAGATCAGCTGATGGAACATATATATAGAGATGTACTGTACACAATAAAGCCAGTATGATCAACGCCCAACAGATACGGAGAAGCCTCGGTAGGTTGAGTAGATCTTCAGATGAATTTACGGAAGCATCGAGAACATCAGAGACCGAAGAAGTCGAGGAGCTACGGAACCGAGGTAGTCAGGGGGACAAGGTGGAAACAACAGGACGGAAACGAGGGAACAGAGGAGAATGGAGGCAAGGGACTGGAGGATTACGCGGAAGAACGACCAACCTGGACAAATGTGTCGCCTGTACATTGGGAATGAAACCATTTGGGAGAAGATCAAGCGGCACTGACGTGATGAACTCATAGGAATGGACAGGACAATCTCCCGATGCAAGCTGTGAAACTCTTCGGGTGGACGAACGCCAGAGAGAGATGACTGGCAAAACAAATCTCCACGGAATCTCGGAGACACTGCAGGCGTTAAAGAGAAGGTACTTTTCGTGGCGGATGAAGAACACAATCACAAAAGTTGTTGGAAATGGCGAAAGCACGAAATATGACAGAAATCCACCAAAAGGGAGACAAGAAGAAACGCATACCCCAGATGCACCGCTCAAAGATCTACATATTGATACTTTCACATGGAGAGGATATAAATAATTAACCATGATTGATACCTTCAGCAAGGCGGCAATGGCGCACCTGGTGCAGGACAAGTCATCGGAAGCAGTGTTGATAGCTCTCCGATTGTGTTTCCAATTCTACGGAGTTCCAGAGCGCATCGCATCGGACGGTGACTAAATTCGACAATGCTAGGATTCGAACTGATTCAATATTTTACACCCAGATTTCTGAGAGTGGCCTTGTATGAAGTATGCCTTCAATCGCATTGTAAGACACACTTCACTTTTGGTTGGCTGGTTGGGTTTGAGTGGACTGTATAATTGAAAAATGAAACATGATTAAATGTAATAAAATTCTATTGTTTTATGTTACAAGAGGTGTAGGGGGTGACCGAAAGAAAATATTATGATTAGATTGTTAGTAGAATTTTGTATGACTGGGCTATGGAAATTGTAGATCTAACATTGAGGTGTTTGATGATGATGTGGATGTTAACTATTGCTATGTGGACTTACTTCATTCTTCCTCCCGCATCTCCAAGGATATTACCGATGAGTGAATAAAAAGAAAGGATGGACGCTTGAAGACAAGATGGCTATCTCACACTAGTCTGCGTTGCTTCTCTTGCCACCGTTTATGTAATAAACAACTGACGAGGATAAACCTGAGAGTACGCAAAGGGGTAAATCAGAACTCATGTGGTTTAATAGCATAAATGTTACCTGGTTCTAAGGCATCATACGAATACCATGTATTTGCGCCCAAGAGGACTAAATTCTCAAAGAATTTTGTCTTCTATGGCTTCGATGTAGACTATATCCCACCTCCACCAGCACCAGCACTACTTAAAAAGCCTAGTACGTTAGTCCAGGGGGCTATTGCCTGTTTGGAACTAATGCCAGGAACCTCAGCTGAACAGGCTCAGCAGGAGCCAACCCAGTCAGCCCAGACGACAATTGCCTCTCATGCCAGTAGCGCCATCGCATAGCAATGCTCTCGCATGGACCAGATGATTACATCACTACAATATTACTAGACATTAAGAGTAAAATTCTTACCCGCCACTATGTCTAATCACATCAATATAAACGTCAGAGGTCTTTCATAGAAGTAGGCTGAAATTAAAGTTCTTTTGCTGCATAGACCAACAGTGGTGGCGCTGACTGACACGGTGCCTTCCAACTCGGAATGAGTTTACTTTCACGGGCTTTGCAACATACTACAATACCGAGGGCTATCCTCACTTCTCCGGAACTCATGCAGCAACATACCAAGATGATGGGTCGGCATGTTGTGCCTGGGGTCTTGGGGCTGCTCGACACACCGCCTGATAGTGTGCTAGTGGTAACCATGTAGGTTATTAATATTTGGTAGTAGTAAGCATGTATGTTATCATTAATATGTGGTTGTAGTAACCATGTATGTTATCATTAATATGTGGTAGTAGTAACTGTGTATGTTATCATTAATATGTGATAGTAGTAAACTTGTATGTTATTGTAGCGATGTCATCTACCGGGGACCGGCAGAGATTCAGCCCCTACCGGAAGTATCACTAGCGCAAGCTCATGCCACGACGCTGCAATCTATCAAAGTCTGCACTGCAACCGCCCAGGACTTACGAAAGGCAGTTTCGGGGAAACTAAGTCACTTCCTAAAAGGGGGTGATCGACTGAAGGGCTGAATAGAAACGAAGACAGCCAAAAACCTACCGACAGTGAGGATGCTGAGGCGTTAAGGACATCAGTCGTCTGCAGGGTGGTAAGATGTATCCTCAATCAAATTCAGTCGGATGTGGAGACACCCTGGATCACGATCAAGGCGAAATGGAAGAAGGCAGTTGGAGGAGGACGATGGGCTCCAGAAGGGGACATATTTATGATGATTAAGGAGACCAAGAAACCGAGACAGTCTAATGGGCAGTACATTTGGCACGCTACAACAGGATCACCGATAAACTCAAATGAATCAAGATGGAAAAGGAAGAACCAAGATGGAAAAGGATTATGTAAAATCGACCAAGGACTACTCTGCCAAGAACCAAGATGGAAAAGGATTACGTACAATCGGCTAAGGACTACTCCGCAACCCTTGAGAAGAAGAGAGTACAAGTATAGCGATTGGGAGAAACTCTGAACAGGAACAGACAATCAGGAGAAGCTAAACCAAGAACTATCAGCCACTGATAAGAATGCAAGTGTCATGGTTGCGACAAAAGTGGGCACCTGGAGGCCCAGTGTCACAGAAATCAGTGTTCCGAATGTGGAAACGAAGCACACATCACCCGGCAGTGTCCATACATGTATCGAAGAAGGAATATGGACAAAGGCGAGCCAGTGGAGGTCAATGCGCAACAAGTACGGAGGAAAAGCCTTCGGCAGAGGCTGAGTGGATCATCAAGTGAGTCGACGGAAGTTTCAGGAATTTCAGAGACCGAAGACGAAGTGGATAAACAAAGGAATGGTCGTGAGCAAAGCAGGCGAGGACCAGGAGGAAGGAAGACACGTGAGATATGTCAGCAGAGAGGCACCCGCAAATTGAGAAACTATCATGTGAAAGGAATGCAGAGCGGTCTGCCTATAATCCGAGTGAACGGAGGAATGAGCTGTCTGATGGACACAGGCAGCTCAAACACCATTGCTTGCAGGGAACTACTAAAGAAATTGAGCGGCGTGGGGAAGGCAGTCCACTAATTTACTTGCAAAGGTAAATTAATTGCTGTGGATTGGCAATGCAATGTAGAGGGGGAGATTGAGATAGGACTGGGTAAGTGGAGAGCTAAAGGGAGACTTTTAACAATTCATGTAGTGAGTAGGATGCCCAGGGATTATCAGATGATTATTGGCTGTAATCTTTTAGAGAAGGGGTGGTTAGGATAATGAATAATGATGGGAAATGGAATATATGAAAATCGGATGGAAAAATTACAGATGCAAACAAATATTAGATAACCGAAAGGCCCAGTAACGCAGGTGGAAAATTGGGAGGACTCCATTGCAACGAAATTTGACGACATTCTCTTTAATGAAGGATAGGTATTGGGTGCAACAGGAAGGACGGTTCTTGATATTCCACAGAAACAGGAAAGAGTGGCATACGTTAAAGAACGACGATACCCACAAGCACTCCGGAAGCACATCAGAGAGTAAATCGAGAACTTAAGGAAACAGGGAATCATTGTGGACAGTACGTCACCCTATAATAGTCCGTTATGGACAGTACGAAAATGCTCCTCGGACTGAAGATCGCGCCCATTAAATTCCAGAGATTGGTGGACGAATTCTTGAGAGGGTTAGATGAGTCAGTATGTCAGATTTACATGGATGACCTCGTGTTCCAGAGGATGTGAGACTTTGCTTCAGGAGAAAACATTGCTAGAACAAAAATGGATAAATTTTCTAGGACATACTATATCTCAGGAGGGGGTTAGACCGGATGCGCAGAAGGTAGTGGTCTTACATCGGATCGGGGTGCCGAGCGATATTAATGGATTAGAGGCAATAACCTAGTAGCGTCAGTTCGTCCCTAATATGGCAGAGTACCTAGTACCCCTTAGTAATTTGCTGATAAAATGTAGTTCAATAGTACTCCATGGACATCCAGCAATATTCGTAAATGTATAAACCAGTTGTAGAAGGAACCAGTACTAGCTTTTCTCGACTCCCAGAAGCAATTCACGTTGACAACAGACGCAAGTGAGTACGCGATGGAAGCGGTGCTGTCACAGGAGGGTGAGGTACGAGAACGTCCTGTGGCGTATGCTAGTTGAAAACTCACAGAGGCAGAATTCAGCGCCTTGGAACGAAGAATATTGGGAATTATGTGGGGAATAGAGCATTGCCGACCCTACTTATTTGGAAAACGATTTAGGGTCCAAACGGACCATAGGCCTCTGCAATGGGTGGGTAAGCTAAAGGAATCGTCCGCGAGAGTAACAAGGTGGAAGGAACTGTTGAGCCAGTACAACATGGACATAATGTACAAACCTGACAAGAAAAACATTGTACCAGATTGGCTTTCGTGAGCGATCATGATGAACGCAGTAGATGACCAAGGGGAGACATCTGCAGTTGGAAGGCAGTTGAGGGAGTGGACTTCGGAGGAAGAACAGCAGTCGGCCTCACCAGAGAACCAGATAAGGGAGCAAACGTCCGCTGAAGAAAGTTCGAACGATGAAAGACCGACGGAAATGGAGGCACTGGAAGAGATTATAAACAACAAGAGGTACCAGATTATTTAGAAGACAAAAACCACGGGGTTGTTGGGTTGATGGAACAGAGCAAGTACGGTGGTAGTATCATTTCGACTATCTGGTCACAACTGAGTATTAAAGAGGACCAAATAAGCAGAGCGCTGAAAGAAGCGTCCAAAACCGGTAAGATCCACCATTTATATGTCAGAAATGCGACGGTATGGAAAAAGATCCAGCGGCTATAGAGAATGGAAAATATGGATCGGCGTTAATAGGTCGTTTATTTGATGCACATCAATGGTAGATACCATCAAAAGGAGGTAATCTCTTCGTATCACCAATGAAAAACTAACCATCGTGGGCTGAACGAGACTCTACAAGCACACAACAAAGAGTGTTTTCTTATCGCCACAACTAGATTAGAGTCCATGAAATGTATTTATTTATTTTTTGTTTCTAGGTTCACTGTCAGAGGAAAAAAATTGCATTAGTCCTGATAATATGACAAATAGAATTTTCAGAGAAAAAATTTATTTAGGAGATGGGAATATGACAAAAAATAAAACAATTAAAAGATTTTTTTTTAATTTTCCCAAAATAATGATTTTCTGATAAAGAATATGTGTATTTGAGGGAAATTCAATCAATTTTAGTTTTATATGTTATATGTTTGAATTAATTACCTGTGATGCATACAAAAGCAACACGTTAATTTGTTATTTTTCAAAAAGATGCATCTATTTACTCAAGTGTAGGCCTATTTTTTGTTTGAATAACTTCATTAAATGGTTTAATTAGATCAGCTTATTAATCATTGGTAGGATAATATTCTGTAAATAACCAACGTCATAATAACAGATTTAAAATAGAAATATTTGTTTGATCAAATCTGCGTCAATAGGTACATTTATTTTTCGTATTCTTTTGTTCAGTATTATGAGGGAAAATAGAGAAAATAATTAAGAGAATACAAATGGCTTAAATACTTTTTCAGTGGAAATCACTGGATGGAAATCAACAGATCCACCCGGTAATTGACTAAGTAATAAAAATGCACTATACCAAGTTATAGTAGACAATGCACTGTACTAAGTTATAGTAGACAAATTTCATATATAAATTTTTAATGTGCGACCATGAGGTTAGTAGACGAGTTTAAAATCGAAGAAATTATCAGAATAATATTATTCTACATTGTTTGTATTAACTCATAACCTACTCTTTTCTCCAAGAAACTCCCTTGGTTCAAGCTTAATGATCAATTAACATTTACAGAGTTCATGTTAAGACATGAACAAGTGAACACAAAATGTGATAGTGTGAGCAGCAGTTAAAGGGCCCGAACTTGGAAGGGTATTTCGGTCGATGCTAACACATTCAGGTTAAATCTTCCTTTGAACTCAAATGTTTTATCTAATATAATCTTTATATAATTAATAGAACGGGTAAACGAATTGTGCTTATGTTTAACTTTAATGTGGCACATACGTAAGAAATAAGCTTCCAAGTCCTGGTGCTTTATCGGCTACTCACCCTCCTCGTACTAAGAACTTACTCGTACATTTAAACATTATGTATGATTATCTACTATAATATAATATAATATTGTATTTACGATAGAATGCATAGTTTTGGATACAAAAGTGATTAAAATGTAAAATTTCGTTATATCGTTATATTTAACAGAATGCATCTCGAAATTTTTTTTTAATTTCTAATTCGGTTTCAGTACCCCCCAAAACAAATAAAACCGCAGAGAAACCTAATACTTTCATTTTTCCACGTTTAATTTGACTGGACATATTTAATGACTTTGATAAAGCCAGTTTTAAGACTGTATTTAGGTACGCTGTTCGTTAGAACGGTTTCTATACAATACAGACATACTACAAATTCTATCAAAAGTGGAGTAAGTCTTTTTGTTCAATGAAGCATCAAATTTTCTCATTCAAAGTTTACATTTCATGCATAAAACAATGGCTTTCAAGCGACTGTGCTGAGTTGTGAATTTATAAGAGGGTGATCAAGAAAACGGTTTCTAGCTGTTCATCCATTTGTTGAATGAATCCGTCGCCAGGTCCCATAACAAGCTAACAAATATTAGTCTGTGAACCAGACCTTCTCAAGTCGCAACCTCAACTCAGCATTTGGTTTAATTTTGTCACAAATGGTATTTTAATAAAATGGATAGTGATATTATCATAAAATATTTAGAAAGAATGGGCATGATGCTGATAGTAAATTTTCTAGTGGTTCCCACGGGATTTAATGATTCAAGTTCAGCATCAATTAAGCGCTCAGTAAAAACGAAATACTCTTTAAATACGATATGCAGATTATTCCTGGAAATCACCCTTCTCTTTTTTAAAATACTCGAAATAGTTTCTTCCAAAATGCATTTAATTCACAACGAACATTTACGCGTAACTAAGGATTAAATATGGATGGCAGATGACCATGAGCCACAAGGATGCATAGAAGACTTCGCTCTGGCACGAAAAAGTACGGATGCCTTATGAAGATCAGTTTTGAATGTTTGTGAGAACCTTCGTAAGGCTCTCATACAACAAACTGAAGAGGTTAAAATTTAAGAGGAGGCAAGGCTGCCACAGAACTTTTCCTGGATAGCGAAAGCAGAAGAATTTCCAACCCTTATCTATCTTGGCGTTACAATAGATAGGCATCTCACCATCCCCAGTTACAACAGAGAGAGTCTATTGCTGGCAGATGGCGCATAGGCTCTAGCAACCGGTAACGTCGCTACAACATTTTCTCCATCTCAAGGTGATGTTCTACGTATCGGGGCATCACAGGACGATCCTGCTCAGCTTATGCTGCGACACATTTACAGGATCACGCTAAACAAACTGCAAGGATTACTAAATGCTATTGTCAAATGAATCACCCTTCGTAGGAGCAAAGTTCCATACTCTATCTTCTCGTATATTCTCTGTGAGTTAATAGGCCGAATGCACTTCAACTTCTTTTATCAGGACAGGACACTTCAGAGAGATGGGTCCTCCACCAATATCTGGGACGTGATGATAAGCACTGTGACCTTGGTCAAATAAAGCCTTCATCGGGGGAAGGGGTTCGGACTTATCTAACTGAAGCCGTCCATACCACCACCAGGAAAACGGTCCCTTAGCATTCGATGTTAAAGAATTATTTGCTTTATGCAAATGAATTATTTGCTTATATATTTAAATATAATATAATATTAAATAAATATTTTCTTTGGAATATTCACTTTTATAAATACTTTCATGCTTATATATATTGTACCTATAAGAATATTATAATAATTATTATTACTTAGTACATACAATTAGGAGGATAAAAAAAAAAAATTAGTTTTGATCCTTCTCCATTTTGTTTAAATGAGGCAAATAGTTTCTTTTTTTTTTTTTTTTGACTACTTAAGATCTTCTTAACGTTATAATTTTATATAACCAACCGGCAGAGGAAAATATTTTTTTTTGGATAAACATGATTAAATTAAATGAAATTAATTATCAAACAATTTTATTTATCAAAGTTTTATTTTATATGAGCACTTCAATTTTCATTGCCTTAGCCTGATAATTGTATTTGTATATTTTGAGTTCCTGATCATATAAAAGCTACGCTCAAGATGTGATAATTTTTTTGGTAAAAAAACTTAACAATAAATTAATTAGTGATCACCTTACCTGGTAATGGAAGAGTTGATTAACAGTACAAAATATTTTTTTAAATTTATGTTCAGAACCACCAATGGGTGGTTCCTTCCCAAGATTTTCAAGTGTTATGAAACATACTACATATTTACCTATTGTATTATTTTGTACATTTGTAAATTACATTAAATAAATAATTTAGAAAAAAAATTATGTTCTATATTATTTAACTACTCTAAATATGTGCTATTGGCCCAGAGGGAAGATAATCAATGTAAGCTACCTTAGTTGCCCATGAGGAGATCCATCTAAATGTCTCTTCCAGCAAATTAATTAATTCCGAAGGAAAAAGGCGCAGACATTAACGCTATTCCCTTAATGCAATAGAGAAAACTACAGGAACAACTCTAAAAATTGAAAGTCATTTCAAACAGGCGGTTGGAAATCATTTATAATGGGAAAGTTGAAAAATGAAAATAACAATGTTTGAAAACAGACATTTTAATTTTACATCAACACAAGATTTTTTATTTGGTTTCGAAATGAGAATCACTTCTAATGGAATGGTTGCCATGTTTTTACTAAACGAAAAAACGGAGACCGCTTCACACCTGGGTAAATATGAAATATTTCACGTTTAACATTGCTTTAGTTCAAAAATAACAAAGTTAGATAGATAGATGTTATTCCTTGGCTTTACGGAATCTCATCTACATTCTTTCGTATTTCAGTTTCTTATTATCTGTCATCCCAAGATTTCAGTATATAATCATATCGAATGTACGTAATATTTAATTTACTTGTTGAAACTGGCTAGGACAGATGCTCTTCTGTCCAGTAAAACTTAAAAAAGGATTAGGGTTCTTAAGAGCTCGTTACAGAGCTAGAAGTTTTGTTTTGTACGAATCCTCTCTCAATCAGTCTCAATTGATGTATCCACAGCATCCTCAAAACTTATTGGGGTTAACCCTAAAATAATTTGATACAACAAACTAAGATAGAAATTAACAAAACAGTAAAATGACATTCCATGATTACTTCAAAGCCCATTATTTACTAAT
Organism: Halyomorpha halys; assembly: GCF_000696795.3. Classification (NCBI taxonomy): domain Eukaryota; kingdom Metazoa; phylum Arthropoda; class Insecta; order Hemiptera; family Pentatomidae; genus Halyomorpha; species Halyomorpha halys. Next base: position 36,072 of record NW_027109429.1, read on the forward strand.
ATTGTACTGTTTATTAACAGAATCCCTTGTACTGGGCTCATTCGGATAAAAGAAACTCTACTGCATTAAAATATTACTAGTTTACCCATAATTGTCCTCTCACATTAGATTTCTGTTCTTCTTCCTCTAATGCATTTGAGGCAAAAGCGCAAGATAACACCTCTTTTTTAAAAAAATAAAACCAAACAAACTAGAACCGACTATAGTATATAGTACAAACAATAGAATGAATTATTTAGGAACATAGTCGTTTAAATATGAGAGTGGCCTTCAACTCATTGCGAGTTTGTAATTGTAGTATCTACTTCCGAGGACTACTTTCAGCGTTATTGATTTGATTCTCTTCGATAGGCTGGCCGATTTCTTCTGTATTGTCATTATAACCGTCAATTTTGACTTATCTTTAGTTATATATATATATATATATATCTGTTGTTTCTGGTTTAACTAGAACCATCTATGAAATTTTATTTGTTGTATAATCGTATACAAAGTTAAAAGAATCGTATATCGTATATAGGACAGTATTCAGGAAGGCCTGAAGCCATTTTTAGTTGTTATATAACATGTTAAATGTTACCCTT
>NW_027109429.1:45065-45906 GCF_000696795.3 Halyomorpha halys
CATACATACATACATACATATTCGCACGTTTATTATAGTCATCTGTATCGTATCGTATAGTAGTGCGTGTATCGTAAACACGTGGTGAAGGCCCAAAACCTCGTGCGAGCACGAGCAGAAGCAGAACCGCGTGCAACGAAGGTAAGTAACACATATGACCCCCTGAGACTACTTCAACAGCAGCAGTCCTCACAGCAGCATCCTACACAGCAGCAGTCCTCACAGCAACAACCTAGTACACAACAGCAAACCCAGGCGAGGCGCCCACCTCCCATCATCATTTCTCCGCCCATCGCTCAGCAGGCGGTCAAAGAAATACTAGCGGTCATCGAAATTACTCGTTTCGAAACGAATAATTCAAGTACTGAGACCCGGCTCTATCTCACAACAACTGAAGACCACGAGAAGGCACAAGAACTACTAAGAGAAACTAACTTAGTGCAGTTCCACACGTTTGCACCTCGAGGTACAAAACGATCTAAAAAATGGGTAATCTATGGGTTCGATAGGGATACGGACCTAGAAGAAGTTACTGAAGATCTCCAAGCGAAGCTACCTGGATTCAAGTTCGTCCGCCGCCTCACCAGGACTCAGCTCGACGGGAGGAAAACTGACACGGAGCTCCTGCAAATGGTGACGGAGCATTTCGTAAAGATCGCGGACATTCGTAAGCTCGGAGTAATTGACCACTGCCGTTTCCGCGTGTCACCTATCAGAGAAAACGGATGCCCAGTCCAGTGTTGGAGATGCATGCAGTACGGGCATACGATGAAGTACTGCAGTAGGACACTGAAATGCCCGCACTGTGCTGAGAACCACGACATTTCGTCTTGCACGATGA
>NW_027109430.1:0-1860 GCF_000696795.3 Halyomorpha halys
CCGAATATTTGAATTCAAATCTCCCGCCATGTGTGACGTCATCAAAATGCTGGCTTCTGATTGGCTCCTCACGGAAGTGTGCCAGCTCCCCCATATTCTCTCTACTTTTGCTAATATATCCTTCAAAGAGCTCTTTAAGTTAAATAGTTCTCGATATATTTAGGAGAGAGGACTGTCCGTAGGTGAAGGAGTTGAGGCGTTGAGGAGTTCAGAAATCAACATCTTGTGTTTTAGGCACATATCATGAAAGCAGCTACTTCTATGGATAAAAACGTCATAAGCTACTTTACAGTACATTAAACTATCTTTAATTTGAGTGCTAATAGACCCCTGTACGACGAATGGTTTTTGAGATATAGTTTTCTCAATATAAATCAACTACTGGTTTTCCAGTGCATTTTTTATGAAATTTTGCGATTTAAAAAGCTATATCACGCGAACTATTAATTATAAACAGCTTTATTAGGGAATGAGATCAGTTTTTTAACGTTTTGAAACATAGCCACCATTTTTTATTCCTTTAAACTATGCTTGACACTCATCAATATCGACTAGTAATTATAGATAGTTTTCATTAAGGTAATAAAAAATTGGGGTGGGATTTGCATTGCTTCCTTCCTTCGTTACTCGTGTACCCTTCCAACTTTTAAATTCTATATCCTTAATCACTCTCTGTCCACCAAATTTCCAAAGAATAACAACTAAATACTTCCAAGAAAATTAGAAAAAAAAACAAAGATAAATGATTTTATTATAGATGAAATTTAACATAAACATCATTCTTTTTAATATTTATTTATGATTTGTGAATATGAACATATTATCATCATTAGTTCATTTAATTTTTATTTTATAATTATTAGAAAAGACCTCATGGTTTATGGTTTTTTAGACGATTTATGTTTTCTTGCCTTTTATTTATATATTTTTTTTTGTAATATTTTATAAAATCAGGTTAAAGTAACTGAATTACAATAAGACTTAGCTGATATTGGAAATCACTTGTTCGTTTTTGAGAAGATCAGAAAAAAGTGAATAATTGATTTTATAAAGAGACTCTTTTTTGCCATTTTATCGAAGAAGATTCTGTGGCATTTCATGCATATACTTGTCTTAAATATATTTTTTCAGTTTCATAGAACTTTTAATTTTTGAAGCTCTTTACACACCGTCCGTTTTTTATACAAAACAACAACCATTTTTTATTCCTTTAAACTATAATTGACGCTCATCAATTTCGACTAGTAATTATACATAGTTTTCATTAAGGTAATAAAAAATTGGGGTTAAATAACTAGTACAGATACCTCAACCTCAAATGAAACACAAAAAAAACATTAATCCTGATTTAACATTTGAACTAGGTTATTTTTTCCAAGGGTCCTGACTATTGCTTATAAAATGGTTAGTTATTTTTTTTTATTACTCATTAACATAGATTGGAATAATCTAAGCTAATGGAGTTAGGGTATTTAATACGGGTGTATTCATACTCAGGAAACCTTGCAAGTGTAAAGGAGCGAGTTAAAGCAGTTACTTTAGACCGCTTTGAAACTTGCTCTGAAATCATATTATTAGGAGGATTAGGAATATGAAGCCATTGTAAGTTTAGCCCAAACTGGAACTTGTTTAAACCGAAAACTTCTTAAAGCCCACCCGCTCTAATTAGATACATTTCAGGGCGGTATTATGGCCCACGGCGGCTTAACAACTTTTTTGGCAGTTTTCAAATGGTTTGTTGCAAATCGAGAATTTTCTCCATCTCCCTGCCTCTCTTCCTTTTGTCACGCAATAACCGTCAATTTCTTACTTTTACAGAAAACGAACTTAGGAAACAATTCCAGTTTTCCTTTATCCAAC
>NW_027109430.1:2875-3384 GCF_000696795.3 Halyomorpha halys
TTTTGAGATATGAATTTTTCAAAATAAATTCACTAACTACTGATCTTTTAGTGCGTTATACACAACATTTTTATGAAATGTTGCTTTTTTAAAAAGCTATATCTCGAGAACTATTTAACGCAAACAACTCTATTAGGGCTCACATTTTAGCAAATTTACTCTTCTTTAAATGACGTTCTCTTAGATTTTCTTGTGTTGTTCCTACTTTTTAAGATATTGAGCTCGGAATGAAAAATTAGTTTTTTTTTTACGCTTTGAAACAGCCGCCATTTTTATTCCCCCTACCTATACTTCAATTATCAATTTTGACTATTAATTATACATAGTTTTCATTAAAGTAATCATAAATTAGATTAATAACATAAAGATAGAGATAACTCCCTTTTTTCTCCTCTTAGGCTCTTGTACTATGAAGTAGGGATGGGATATCGATATCGATATTATCGAAATATCGATATTTTGTCTCCGATACCCGATATTTTGAAATCGATATCGAGTAACCGATAATA
>NW_027109431.1:0-485 GCF_000696795.3 Halyomorpha halys
GGCTAAAAAAGATACAAACACTATAGTTACAAAAAGAAAAAACTTTTTTAGCCCTGACGAAGCACTGCAACGTGGGGCGAAACGTTGGCTCAATAAAATAGTATAATTGTCTACTATTTGAGTTTTTTTTTACTGCACCCGGACCTTATTCCATTCAAATATGAATATAATTAATTCTGTATAATTATTTACTTATGTCATTCTGTTTCTATTTTTTTCTTTATTTTCTGCATTCATTGGTTGTTATCTTGCTCTGTTCTTAGCCCTGATGAAGGCTAGAAATTCTGGCCGAAACGTCGGCACAATTAAATAAGTTACTTCAACTTATTTGTGCTTTATTTTGACCACACCCCCCAACCATCTTCTCCTCTTATAAGTCATCCACGGTCCACTATCTCTCATGATTACAATATTAATAATTTAATTCTACTATTGAATAAAATAGAAAAGAACAAAATTAACCTAATTGTATATAGAGGTTATTA
>NW_027109431.1:535-3136 GCF_000696795.3 Halyomorpha halys
AATCAATTAATCATAGTTAAAAATCAACGGGTATTTGACATGTTTAATCGGCGGTATTTTAAACGATTCGTGACTCGAAATAGAATCGACGCCAATCTTTATCGAGATTCGGTCCAATTCTTTTACATTAGTAAACTCGGTCAGTTGTTCTCTTGTGATCGTTCAACACGAATGGAAATATTTAGGTATCGCTTAAACACCAAAAAAAATTATCATTGGGTACATTCTGCCTTTTTGATAAAGAAGATCTCAAAGTCGGTCAGTATATAAATGAACTGAGTGTTGTTTTTTAAACTACCATCATATATAGGAGCTCTCTGAGGTGAGTCGTTATGTTGTATGGTCATTAAGAATATGTTTTCTCGTTTTTATGTTTAATATTAGGAGCATGATCCAAATTAAAGCTCATCGGCCATTTTTATATCTTATTAAACCTTTAACACACATTTAAAAAAATAAAAGAACGGCCAGAAAAAAAATAACTTTTTTAATGTAAAGAAATACAATTTAGAACATTGTCATGGCAAAACATTTTTAAAAAATACAAAAATAATCAAAATTATTATTTTAATTTTGTATATCTGTCAAAATATCTACATTGCTAAAAAGAAGGCTTATTCTTTATATAGAGGATTATTACAAAAAATAAATCATTGTTATTTATTTTATTATAATCTCATTGTTACTTTCAATTCTTGATTAAATTCCAGTGTGAAAAATTATAGCATCATAAAATAAAACGCCGCTGGAATTATCTCCAGTGTGTACAGTTTGGCCAGTTTAGTGCGCTCAAATTAACTCAAGCGTGCAAGTTAAGGGGCTATGCATGTTTTTAATTTAAGTTATGTATTTGTATTCTATTGGAATCCTAGAGACTAAATCTGAAGTTTCATCGAATTTCGTTGGATTCCGTAATGTTGGTCTTCAATTGTTCACTGAGTGTCGCCACAAGTAGCGCAGCACTTGTTTAATTGTGTTAAAGCACTATTATATTTACTAAAAAATTTACTAAAATTCAAATATTTACAACATTTATTAAAACCGAATTATTTACAATATTTACTAAAAATCAAAATATTTAAAATATTTTCTAAAATCAATTATTTACAATATTTACTAAAAACCAATTATTTACAATATTTACTAAAAATCCAAGTATTTACTAAAATCCAATTATTTACAATATTTACTAAAAATCCAAATATTTAAAATTTTTACTAAAATCCAAATATTTACAACATTTTCTAAAATCCAATTATTTACAATATGTTCTAAAACCAAATTATTTACAATATTTACTAAAATCCAATTATTTACCATATTTATAAAAATCCAGATATTTACTAAAATCCAATTATTTACAATATTTACTAAAATCCAATTATTTACTACAATCTAATCATTTATAATATTTACTAAAAATCCAATTATTTACAATATTTACTAAAATCCAATTATTTACCATATTTATAAAAATCCAGATATTTACTAAAATCCAATTATTTACAATATTTACTAAAATCCAATTATTTACTACAATCTAATCATTTATAATATTTACTAAAAATCCAAATATTTAGAATATTTACTGAAATCCAAATATTTACAACATTTACTAAAATCCAATTATTTACAATTTTTACTTAAAATTCAAGTATCTACTAAAATCCAATTATTTACAATATTTACTAAAATCCCTAGGCCTTCGAAAAGAAGATAGCCTCGAGATCTTTTCTAGAAATCATATTAGAATTCTATGGGAGGATTTTCCACATGTCTGTATCATTCCATTGTATAACTAACATCAAATTTACTTATTGTATATATTTTTAATCCAGTTGTAAGTATCAATAAATTAATTAAATTTAAAAAAAATGTTTAAAACTCATTGAGCTTTAGAAATCGAGAGTTTAAACAGTATGTAAAAGGTTAACATTCTTAAATATGAAGTAATATAACAGTTAAAGTAATTTAACAGTTATGTAAAACATAAAATCCTTCAAAGGTTTACTTAATATAGGTAATTAAATAAATAAAACGATTAAAATAAGATATACAATGTGTATGTTCCTTTGGGTGCTCAAAAAATATTAAAAATTAATTCGTTTCTTTTATTCTAACTTAATCTGACGCTTTTTAATTTTTTAATCCTTTATACCAAAACATTATTTTTGGAGAAACCAATTTAAGTTGGACCAAATGTTTACTTAGTAATTTAGATTTTATCTCATTGAGTGGGAGAAGTTTCGTTTGATTACTTTTTAACTTGTTAGCTTTTTCCTTTCCAAAATTTAATTAAATTAGCCCTTATATAAAATGAAAAAGATGAAGTTAATAACTGTTTAAGTTAATAACTGGCATCGCTTTTTTAGTTACAAAAAAAAAGTTAATTTCGCAAATTGAAAAATAACAAGCCTATTCAGTTTGCAATGCTCAAGGAAGTCCTCCATACGATAAGGTTATAAGAATATTATAATGAGAATAGTATAATTAGTATTATTCATTTTTCTATAATTATTAATTTCAATATTAATACGAGGAGAAGATGGTTGTGGGTGCGGTCAAAATAAAACACAAATAAGTTGAAGTAACTTATTTAAT
>NW_027109431.1:4831-5406 GCF_000696795.3 Halyomorpha halys
TTTACAATGTTAATTATAATAATAATAATAAAGGCCTAACGAACCTGGTTCGATGTCGATACTACCAATCGCTCTCTATATAAACCCTTCCAGTAATGTCCCTCCAAACCCAATTCTACTAAATCAGTTTTAACGCGATCCTCCCATCTATATTTCGGTCTACTCCTCGGATGTTCACCCGTCGCTTAGTGTTTATTAACATTTTAGAGATCCGCTCGTTACTAAGCCCTTCAACTTTACACGCCCATCTTATACGCCACTTAATAATGTTATGAATTATTTTGGTAATAAATAAATAAGTGTTTGAACTACTATATGAAATTTAAATTTTAAAATTATATTAAATGTTTACCTTGAGTATTAAGGCAGTTGGCTTCAGAACGTCACCCTTATCAGCCCTGACGAAGATCTGCAAAGTGGGGCGAAACGTTGGTTAACAAAAAATAGTTTTTGTTACTATTGTGAAACCTTTATTAACCACCACCCGGGCTATCTTCCTCCAATAAATTAAATAATTATAAAAATAGTTGTAAATTGTAAAGAAACTTTTACTTTTAAAATAAAATTGATGAGAC
>NW_027109431.1:11736-12064 GCF_000696795.3 Halyomorpha halys
GAAACCATATAATTTAAACAACTCTAACTTCATGCAGGCTATTCTGCCCAGGTCAAAAACATCAATATCTAATTAGTCAAATATCACTTAAAATAAAGCCAAAATCATTCATCAGCAGACGCTATCGTGATAAAAGTTTAAGAAATAGTGTCTGCTGATGAATGATTTTGAGTTTATTTTAAGTGATATTTGACTAATTAGATATTGATGTTTTTAACCTGGGCAGAATAGCCTGCATGAAGTTTGAGTTGTTTAAATTATATGTTTTCAAAGTTGAATTAAGGAGATTGTCCCTGAAGATGGCCGGATTCGCCGAAACGTCGGACTT
>NW_027109431.1:15584-16466 GCF_000696795.3 Halyomorpha halys
TATGCAAATCTAGTTAACTGAAAACTGTAAAAATAAACTAGTTTTATTTATTATTATTTTTTACCCAGCTGTGATATGAACTATTTACGACATTACACAGAATGATTTATTTTTATCTTAATAAATTATTTAATCAATTACAAAAGACTGATCTACATGACTATTATAAGGCCTATCTGGACATACGGAGTGGAGCTTTGGGGCTCCACTAAACCACTAAATTCCTCCAGAATCCAATCCTTACAGTCCAAAATCCTTCGTAAAATCCTTAATGCTCCTTACTTTGTCACAAATCAAGTCATTCATCAGGACCTCAATATTCCATATGTTGCCGATTTGGCCAGAACCAGATACCGTTCCTTCCATAATAAACTTCTCAACCACCCAAATCCACTTGTTTCTAACCTGGCTTCTCCTTCATTACCTAATAATCCTCCTAGGCGTCTGAAAAGAAGATGGCCTCGAGATCTTCTTCTCTAGAAATGTTATTGGAGCTCTATCAGTGGGTAGATTCTCCACATATTTTATCATGTTACTATGTCACCTACAGCAAATTTACTTGTTGTATATATGTGTATACAGTTGTAAATATCAATAAATAAATTATTAAAAAAAAAAAAATAAAAAATAAATTATTTGTATCAGTCTTAAAATTAATTGCATGTCCTATGTTTTAGTTATGAGTATAGCTTTTTTTTTTTAGATTTATTACTATTTCTAATATTTGTGGGGCTTTAACTGTCAATAAATAACCATTAATAAATTTATTAATTTATCACTTGAACTCATTTCATAATAGCACAATTCTTCCAGTCAATTGGAATTAAATTATTAAGAATAATTTATTAGGTTTTTATGTCTCATCAATTTTTCTTTTCAAGA
>NW_027109432.1:0-3907 GCF_000696795.3 Halyomorpha halys
TAAAATGTCATTAGAGTGCTACCAATGGGTAGTTTCTCTACACGCCTGTAACACTCCAATTTAACTTAGATCAGATTTACTAAATATATTATAATGTACATATTATTATGTAAATAGAAATAAATAAATATTTAAAAAAAAAAGTTATAGTTTAGAATGGTCAATTTAAGTAATGGGAAACAAATTTAAATTATTCCTCGGACAAGACATTTAGCATATTGGTCCAATCCTTTTCGGTCGCAGCGATTAGAAAAAAGCTCTAGAATGGAGGTGATTAGAGTCGGGAAGAAGAGCAATGATACCAACTTGAGAGTTTTTCCAACTTTTTTCTTTTCTAGAGAGTGCTCACGTTAATGGACCTTATCTCTAAGATTGGAAGAGAAAGAAAACCTATTGGTTCCTTTTTATCCCACCTCTAAGTCTTTGTACTAATTTGAAGCCATTTAAACGCCACTAATGAATATGATAATTTTTCGGGTATGGTAGTGGGTATTTTGAAACATTTCATTTTTTTTTTTTTTTTTTTTTGCTAACAGGAAAATGATATTTACACCTCAGATTACTTGGTGGTAAAAAAAAACACTAGTTTTCACTTTGTACCAATTTCGAATTTATCATGCATTTTTTCTTTAATTAAAATGCATATATTATGTATATATTGTATTCCATTATATATATTAATATGCAAAATGTACACAAAAAATATTAATTTAAAAATTTGTATTAAATATGGAAAAAACTAAAATAAATCTTAATTCGGTTTATTTTGTTTTATTGATTGATTATTTTATTGAATAGAAAAAATTTTAATCGATTTGAATTTAATATTTCATTGAAAGGATGTCAAAACTTTAAAAAAAAAATACTCAATAAAGAAAACATCGGCAAACTGTTTTTGTATTAAAATTGGTCTTTCTGAAGCAAATAATTATGTTTTTCCATAGTAATATTGGTGGAGAGATGGAAAATGACCTTAAATTAAAAATTAAATGTGTTGTATATTATATCTAACACTTTATAAGGAACTTTAGGAAGTGTTTCGCTTTAAAACTCGTAATTGGCAGTTGTTTTGTACGTAAATAAGGCAATGAGGAAGTTGTAATAACGTTTTAGGCATTATTAATACTTCTATAGCATTTTATATCATCAAATAGACAACTGTCATCAAGTTATTCATTCTCAAGAAATATAGTGAACTTCACTCTAGGAGATTTTACTCTACCTTTGTCTGAGGATATTTGACGTTATTGGAGCAGAACCTCTTTAAGATAAAATATAAACAAATTGAATGAGAAGAAAACTTTATTCTTTGATATCAACATGAACATGACATAGGAAGTTACAAATATAAGAAGAGTAGTATAAATATTAAAATTACATACGGGTTACTATTCATTGTTCAAATCGCACAATGAATAATGATGCACATCCTTCATATGGTAATCGAATTTCAAACAGAAATATAGAGAAATAGATAAGTAACCTTTTCTACGGCATTTCAATTATTAATACTACTCATAAAGTGTGATTCACAGCTTAGATCGTAAGCTCGAGTATAATGGAGTTGGTGGAATTTTTTGCTTGTTCATTTGATGATTTACACAGAAGTACAAAAAACCATTAAGTAAACTAAACAAATGAAAATAAGTATATAAATACAGAAATAGATTTGGTGTAACCTATGATCACTATATGAAATGATTTATTATACCAGATAAACTATTCCTTGTCACATATCAGCTTTTTCGCAACTTTCGCTAACACTCATGTGCCACTCACACCCCATGAAGATTTTTACTTCTGTGGAGCAATATTTGCATTTAAGCATCAAAGTACTCATGACATGAATCAAAATTCAAGAATTCTGTACGTAAATATATTCTTATGGAATATTTTTTAAATTATATATCTGATACTTTAATAAATTATGTACTCATTAAAAAAAAATGAATTGCTTCAAATATACTCGAATAAAATATCCTTTCCTAGCTGACAATAGATAATCAACCTCGCCAACAAGACCGCATACAGCCGAGGGAACTCCTTAACGAAGAAGGATTTTGATGAAAGGACGAAATTAAAACAGAGTTAACGAAGCGGTAACAAGAGAGGACCCAGGCAGGAAGTTCACAGCCCCATAAATCCTTAGTCACACCGCCTTCTCCACTTTTGTTATGTAAATCCCGACCAGGGCAATCCTCCAAATGACCTCAGTAGTTAAGGCTCCCTTAAGAAAAGGAATAGCTCATTACGCGGGGTGTTAAGGAGGTTGTACTGTATCTCCTTGTACAGTGTGGAGGACAAGTTCTTTTTGGAAGGGTTTATCTTGTTAGCGCCTGCTACGTGAAGTGGCTGTTAGCTCTAACCAGCCAAGACGTCACGTGTAATTAGGCAGCTCTATAGAACGTAATTAAGGTTTTGCAAATAAGTCCATATATCACTAAACATCTAGGGAGTACATTTCTAAAAGTAATATAAATTAAAACATAGCTAAAACAGGTTATGTTTTTAAATGTTTTAGAACATTCTTAAATTGAGATGGTTCTTCCTCAAAACGAGGTCGTGCTGGCCGAGAGTGTTAAGGCGTTACCCTAGCAACCTCGAGACAGAACTGTGTAACCATGTTACGGTCCTAATGGACAAAAATCCTGTACCACTTTTTATTTCTAAATAAACCTTGATATAAATTGAATCAACTCAACACAACATAACAGTGTTTTAATAATAAATAGATACTATAGAGCTATAGTATTATTGTACATAATATATTTATAATATTCCTGAGGATGCGTGCCACCACGTAGGGCGGCTGGATACCCCTCTAGGGCTAAACACCCTAGTTGTATCCTTGTCCGATTTATCCGACCAAAACTTGATTTACATCATGAAGGCAGCTTCCCACGGAAATAATTACTCTGAAAACAAAGTCGGGCGATGGAATTCCAGGGTGCCTGACAGCGTGAAGCCAAAATATAATATCAGAGAATCAGAGAGACTGAGATTTTACGGGCACATGGGCAAATAGGATCTGAAAAAAATCTGCAAAGTCTCCAGCTATAAAAGTATAGGGGGATATGTAAAACAAGTGAAAGAGGAATTAGGCAGACTAAAAATAATGGAGGAAGACTGCTTGGACAGAGAGCACTAAAAGAGGTTGGGGTTCTTGTGAGAAAGAAGGAGAAAATGGACTGAGGAAGGGCGGAAGGAACAGTCCAAGAGGATGAAGGAATTGGAGTAGAAGGAAGGCGGAAGGTGTAAGGATGAATCGAAAAAAAGTAAGTTATATTATTATTAGTAACTGTATAGTAACATTAAAATGCATTAACAATATTGTAATTGCACAGTAATGACAGATTTTATGATATTCTATGAGCTGCGGTTAACATATGTTTTAATGATTTATTACGTGGCAGGTAGCTACTGTTATGTTAAAAAATATATTCTGTTATTATTTATTTATTACTTATTACAACTCTGTTTGAAAGGTAGGTAATCTCTAGTATAACCCTCCTTCTTTCCTACCATAGGTGTCATTTATGACTAAGAAGTGGGTAAAAAATAAATAAATAATTATACATCTGAAGTATATAATACTTATAAATTATGCCTTTAAAATCTATTTTAGGATTAAATCTGGACAAACGACTGACATGGAATCCTCATACAAGACTGAAAAGACAGAAACTGCTCGTCGATTCCGACTATTACAATATTTACTAGACAAACGGTCCAAACTTCCAATCCATTACAAAAGACTGATCTACATGACTATTATGAGGCCTATTTGGACATACGGAGTTGAGCTATGGGGCTCCACTAAACCATCTAATTCCTCTCGAATCCAATTCTTACAGTCCAAAATCCTTAATGCTCCTTACTTTGTCACAAATCAAATCATCCATCAGGA
>NW_027109433.1:0-633 GCF_000696795.3 Halyomorpha halys
GATATCTGGTTCGGGCTAGATCGGTTACATAGGGAACATTAAGGTCTTCATGTATGATTTTATTTGTGATAAAGTAAGGAGTATTGAGGATTTTACGAAGGATTTTGGATTGTAAGGATTTAATACGAGAGGAATTCGAAGGTTTAGTGGAGCCCCAAAGCTCAACTCCGTATGTTTGTATGGGGGTGAGAATTAAAAAAATAAAACCAGGTTAAAGACATGACGGGACAATGGGCTCGAGGAATTGAGAGAATCTAATTTTTTTCATTGTACTGAATTATTTTAATTAAAATAAATAAATTGGTACGTGTGTCCAACTACTTTATTAATGAAATGTAAACTTGTTTTTTTTCGTACCATTCATACATATACATCTCATGTATTATATATGTATGAAGTACTAATTCTATTTTAATGAAGGGTACGAAAAAAAGTTTACATGAAATTTAAACATTAACTATCATTCATATTAAATGTTGTTCGAAGTTTACAATATATGAAGGGCGACTCGGTGTGCTATTAGTAAACAATGAATTAAAATTAAAAAAATTATAGTTTGTAAAAGTTTTCTATTTTTTTTTAAACAAGCTCTGAGCCGAAGACAGGCACATATTGGCAACCCCTCAACTTCCG
>NW_027109433.1:3538-5045 GCF_000696795.3 Halyomorpha halys
AAAAAAAAAAAAAGATTATTTAATTTCCAACAAAACAAGTATAATTTTAATTTGACGAATTTATCAAAGATATTAAATCTTCTGTACAAGTTCATAAGGAAACTCATATTTCCTAAATGATGACTGTAAACACTCACTGATCATTTAGACTCAAAATCAAAAATGGCGAAAATAAACAGATACACAATAAAACGTAAAAATTAAATAAGTATACTATAAGATTACAGACTAATGGAAACGGAAATAATAAAAGATAAAAAGAAGAAATAAATAATAAAGTACAAACTAAGAGAACTAAAAGGGAAATAAGAATAAAATCCACGTATTTTGTGACTGGAAGTTAAAACCTTTAGCAGTTATGACAGGATGTATAGAGAAGACTGGGGATTGACAGTTAATGTACGTTATATTTGAAAATAATTTTAAGGTAAACGGTATAGAAAATTAAAGAAAACATTAAAAATAGGCAAATATCAAATGATAATATACATAAATGAGGGGGGGGGAAGAATTTATAGTAAAAAAAAATTAGAAATATACACAAAAGAAATGAAGTTAAAAGAATAGATACAATAAATATAATATGATGAAGAAAATACAATATACAAAATAAATAGGGGTACTGAGGTTTGTTAATTGTATAATAGAAACATTAATAATAATGAAGTAATTATTGTAAGTATACTAAATTTGGAAATAACATTTGAATATAAAACTAAAATAGGATATTTAAATACAAAAAAAAAATGGATAGTAAATATAAAATATAAAGTTATAAAATTGTTTGGGAGTGAGAATTTTTTTTTTAAATAACTTTAGAGAAATTTGCAACTGTATATTACATAATACATTTAGTAAATATGGTCCTAGTTAAAATGGAGTGTTACAGGCGTGTAGAGCAACTACTCATAGCACTCTAATGAAATTTTACATTAGCTGGTCTCATGGCCATCTTCTTTTCAGGCGCCTAGGGGAATTGTCAGGAATGGAAGAGGATGCAAGATTAGAAACTAGGGGGTTTGAGTGGTTAGGGAGTTTATCATGGAAGGAGTGATATCTGGTTCGGGCTAGATCAGTTACATAGGGAACATTAAGGTCTTTATATATGATTTTATTTATGAAAAAGTAAGGAGCATTGAGGATTTTGGGTTGTAAGGATTGAATACGAGAAGAATTCGAAGGTTTAGTGGAGCCCCAAAGCTCAACTCCGTATGTTTGTATGGAGGTGAGAATTTAAAAAATAAAATTTAAGACGTGTCGGTATGTTAGGGAGATGTAGTCTTTATCGAATTCATGATTGACAGAATTTTCTGTTAAATTTGTATGAATGGATTCCGAGATGAGGCGATTTTAGATTTTTCAGAGTAGAATATATGTTTATTTGTGAAAGACAAAGTCTTGTACAAATTTCATTACACTAAAGGTACAGTAATATAACCAAACTTGAGTCTATCGTTTGATTACAAAAGGAAAAACTGGATAATATAAAACTATAAACTGTAATATA
>NW_027109433.1:9284-9910 GCF_000696795.3 Halyomorpha halys
ATACTAGATTGATTCCTGAAACCTAATAAAATATTTCCATCTATAAAAATACTGTTTAAATAACGTAAAGTTTGAAATACGTACGATTTACTTTTTCAATTAAGAAAGTAATGAAAAAGGCTCCGATTGTCGAGAGAAATGGTCTATTTGGCATTACTGCCTATATACATTGGGTTCCTAAAACAGACAACACTAGAAAACCTAAGAGAACATCATTTAAAGTAGAGTAAATTTACTAATAGGGCTCACCTAACAGAGCTTTTTATGTTAAATAGTATCTGAGATATATTTTTTTTAAAAGCAACACTAGAAAACCTAAGAGAACATCATTTAAAGTAGAGTAAATTTACTAATAGGGCTCACCTAACAGAGCTTTTTATGTTAAATAGTACTCAAGATGCGTAGGTGTGATGCGTCAAGATTTTTGGTGGATCCACTGATTTGGGTTTGGATTAGGGTAACTAGACGGATGTATGTAGGAAGCGATGGGAGGTTTGGTAACGAAGTTAGCTAAGCTTTTCCTGTTATTACTTTTATATATTCATTTAATGTAATTTACATCTGTACAAAATTATAAATACAATAAGTAAATATGTTGTATGTTTCATTTACACTTGAAAATCTTG
>NW_027109433.1:13085-14187 GCF_000696795.3 Halyomorpha halys
TTAATGAAAGTAAAAACTGATTATTGGCATAAAAATCTAGAACATGACGAAGATCTCATATTGTTTATCTAAAATAAATCTTATCCAATGTTAGTCTCAAAACAATTTATAAGCCCGACGTTTCGGCCCATTCGGCCATCCTCAAGGACAATCCTAAACACAATTTTAGAACCAAATCAATGTTTAAAAAAACTTTATGCAGGCTATTCTGCCCAGGTTATTAATTTCAGTCCCCAATTCTTCACATCTGATTAAAAATTAAAACTGCACAGTTAATTTTCACTACTATAATTTATAACAGCAATATTTGTAAGTGTGAGGAAGAAGGAACCACAAAATGGCAGAAATGCCTCCTTTGGCGTAGTAAAAAAAAATATATATATTGTTACAGATAAATTGTATATATTTATTTATCGATTTATTTTCACATAACTATTATTTTCCCTAATATTACATGAGCCCTGGAAAAAAAATGAGAGGAAAAAAGGCAGTTGTTTCACCCCGATTTTGATTACTTTAATGAAAAATATGTATAATTACTAGTCAAAATTGACGAGTCTGCCAAGTATAAGTGGGGGAATAAAAAATGGCGGCTGTTTCAAAACGTTAAAAAAAAATTTCATTCGGAGCTTCTTATTTTTTATTATTTTAAAATTTAACACTAGAAAACCTAAGAGAGCATCATTTAAAGTTGAGTCCATTTACTAATGTGTAAGCTCTCACCGAGTTTTTTAAGTTGAATAGTTTCTGAGATATAGTTTTTTTAAAAGCAGCATTTCATAAAAAATGTACTGAAAAATCAGTAGTAAGTGAATTTATTGTTGAAAATTTATATCTCAAGAACCATTAGTCGTAGAGATGACTATTAACACTCAAATTAAAGCTAGTTTAATGTACTATAAAGTAGTTTCTGACGTATATCTTCGTAGGAGTAGAAGTTCTCATGATATATGCTACAATAAATAGATTTATTCTTATTCGGAAAGAATTTCAAATGAAAAATTCATATATTAAATAAATCAAAAATTAGTATCCAATTCTGTCTCAACACTTTATTTTTCACTAGTCCAACGTTTCGGCCATTCTAGCCATCTTCAATACA
>NW_027109433.1:15213-16355 GCF_000696795.3 Halyomorpha halys
ATTCGAGTCCAGGATAGGTTTGCTATGCGGAACGGTATACCTCACGCGCCGCGATACAGCCGTTTTTATGTAAAAACATCTAAATTTTTGTAATCAGGAATTCCAATGTTATTCAGGGAGCTTATTCAATGGAATACGTTTATTTTATTTTATTTTTATAATATTTTTAGGAGTAAAAATATAAATCTTGATTTTTCTATTATTGAAATATATTTTTTTATAAATAAAATTTTACTCCAGCAAGGAATTAGGTCTTAAAATAAATACGGATAAAACAAAATATATGGTTAGCAGTATAAAAGCAAGCAAATTCGGTGATATAGATATAGGAGGAAATACGTTTGAACAGGTAGATAAGTTTAAGTATTTAGGTTCTACGGTAACTAGAAAAAAAGAAATTGATGAGGAAATGAAAGTTAGGTTGAAGGCGGGAAATGCTTGTTATTTTTCAATTTCGAAACTGCTTAGCTCGCGCCTTCTATCGGAAAACTTAAAAATTAGAATTTACAAAACCATTATCCTTAAGTAATATAAAGTATTACGCAAAATGACCAAAAAAGGGTCATTAACGGGAATTAACGGGAGAATTTAGAAGATTAAACAACGCCGGTAAATATAATTCAAGTTATAGCATTGCGGCGTATAAGATGGGCATGTAAGGTTGTAGGGCTTAGTAGCCAGCGGATCCCTAAAAT
Organism: Halyomorpha halys; assembly: GCF_000696795.3. NCBI lineage: Eukaryota > Metazoa > Arthropoda > Insecta > Hemiptera > Pentatomidae > Halyomorpha > Halyomorpha halys. Next base: position 15,909 of record NW_027109433.1, read on the forward strand.
GGTAATAAACACTGAACCAACGGGTAAACGTCCGAGGGGTAGACCGAAACGTAGATAGGAGGATTGTGTTAAAACAGATTTAGTGGAATTGGGTATGGAGGAGCATCACTGAAAGGATGTATGCAGAGAGCGTTTGGTAATTTTTAAGATATAGAGCTCTGAATTAAAAATTATTTTGTTTTAACGTTTTGAAACAGCCGCCATTCTTTATTCCCCTACTTATACTTGGCAGACTCATCAATTTTGACTTGTAATTAACCATATTTTTAATTAAAGTAATAAAGAAAGGATGAAATAACTGTTTTTTTTTTCTCTCTTGGATTCTTGTAATATAGCTACTACATTATTAATATTGAAGAAAATGCATAGAGTAATATCATAAGAGTATTGAAACTGAATGTAATAAAATACAAGGAAAAGTAATATTAAAAATAAAAATAAAAAATG
>NW_027109434.1:0-321 GCF_000696795.3 Halyomorpha halys
TTTATCATTGTCGATTTTATTTCTTTCATTTGTATATCATTTTCTTTGCACTTATGTTTACATAATTTTAACCCTACCTTCATTTACCTTTTGTATTTTATCCTAATATGTCAAAATATTTTTACTGGTTTTTATTTCTTTTTAGTCCTCATGAAGCAAAACAAAGTGGGCAAAGTCGGCAAATAAATAGTAGTTAACTATTTTTTTTTTCTTGTGACCACACCTCTGGCTATCTTCTGCATAATTAAATTCTAAATTCTGCTCTTAAACATTTATCCAATGCTAAATCGTCATAGAATCTATATTGAAAATACAGAGACT
>NW_027109434.1:2681-3094 GCF_000696795.3 Halyomorpha halys
TCTAAAAATATCTTTTATTATAAAAAAATATATATCTAACTCAAATTTCATCTCTCATGATGCCTTTATTGATAATATATAAAACTATGTAAACCTTTATTTACAAGGTACAACCCATGAAGAGTCAGGAATGCAGTACTTTGTAAGCCATAACTGTTACTAGGCCAAAGGTTGTGCAAAGAGGTGATTTGGTCAGAATCACATTCGACCGCCAAATTTTTTTCACAATTAAGAGTAATGAGACAAAGTGGACGGGTTTGACTCACGGCGACAGTGAAACAGAAAATAAGTATTTGCCAAAGGCAGATTCGAACTAGTGTCGTTGGAGTTAGTATCACAGTGCCTTACCACTGAGCCACCCTCTCCTACATATAGAAATATATACATTAGTATCCACAATCTTATTTACCAAC
>NW_027109434.1:6954-7534 GCF_000696795.3 Halyomorpha halys
CTAGATCTGTGTAGACAAGAGGTGTTACGGTTGTCATGGTGAAACAAAACACGAGCGATATGTTTTAGTGGAGTGGGTTTTGTTTTTGTGAAGGCGAAGTTTGATTTTGGAACACGTATGTTCACAATCCCGTGGGCTCAGTCTCATAAATACCTAGGCTTAGAAGTGGACAAGTCTTAAGCGTTTTCTAAACATATAAAAAACAAAAACAATGGGTCTAAAACAACATTAGCAAAATAATTCCATACTTTAATATACATTCTAAACTATCTTTAAAAAAAAAAACCGATTCCATACACAGATCTCCAAAAAATAAAAAATATCGCCTAATGCAGCAGTAAGGTAACAGTGGGAGGGAAGAGGAAGATCTTACGTTTGATGTTAAAAAAAAAAAAAGACCTAAATATATATTTTTAAAAAAAATCGGCTGACCACGTAGTTTTAATACATATGCGTAAATATTTATACTCATAAAATACAAATTCCAAAACCAAAATTTATAAATAGCAATCAAAGAACTGAAAACATGTCAGGTTATTACCTTCCCCTTTTTAGTTGTAAAAATCACGTCCACTTTGTT
>NW_027109435.1:0-3834 GCF_000696795.3 Halyomorpha halys
CAGGCTGAAGGACAGTTTGGAGGTGCTCAATCTCAACCACAGGCTGAAGGACAGTTTGGAGGTGCTCAATCTCAAGCACAGGCTGAAGGACAGTTAAGTTGTTCACGAAAACCACCATTCAGACCTGGACAAGGTCGTGCTGCCGCTGGAACTCGATCCGGTGCAGGATCTTACGGACAATCCCCCAGGGGTCAACAAGCTAAAGGACAAGCTGCCACGAAATCAGGCTTCGGATGAGCTAGGTGAATCAGCTGGATCCGGGTCCGCAGGAGCAGCCCAAGGTGAAGTTGAGGCCGAGGCAGGGGCAGAAGCTGATGTTGAAGAATAATTGAATTCCTCTTATTTTGATAAAATGATTATTGAATGAATAAAATTAGTATGGTTAATATTAGAAGATAATTTATGATTGTGTTATAAGTACATGAGCGCCATTAACAACAAAACTCATAAACATTTTACTTGGTATTTGAAATAAAATGATAGCCACATTAAGTTTAATTACACCTTGACCCATTAATTTTAATTACACCTTGACCCATTAGAACTTTCCAAATTTTACATAGGCCTACTTACATATTTCTGTACAAAACTAAAAAAACACATTTCGATCTTTATGCACAAAAGATATGATATGTTTATGTGTGAAAACTCTAATAAGGATGATGGACTTTATTGATAATTATAACAATGACTTATAAAATTATGGGCATAAAATTATGAACATTTATATTGTTCCTTATCCATGATCTAGTCCATTTGTTGGCCAGATTTTTCCTTTCTTGTAGGCTAATTGGTTGTGATGATTTTTCCTGTAATCATCAACCTTATGCATGATTAATCTTGACTTCTTAACCTACCAATATATCTTGTTTTCTTGTTATTCACTCCAATTTGTAAAATGACGATGAATTACTCTAAAGAGCAGTTAGAAAGTTCATGCAATGTCAAGAAAAAGAGTGATATGAAATCATAGAAGAAGGTATTACTTTAAAGCTAACACTTCCCCTCCCCCTGACCAAGCATCACTAAAGGAACACTGTGAACACAACCCCTAATACTATACAAAAATGCCAAGTCCATAGGTCAGAATAGATTCATCACTATTTCCGGTGGATAGGTACCTACTAATTACCTACCTTTCATGTAGTAAGAATATATTTTATTACTTTTATTTTTTGTTCATATAGTTGCGAATGGTTTAGCGATAAAAGGAGATAGAATTTCATGAAAATCCATTTTATTTCCACCCTAATTCTCAAGTTCATTTCAAAGTTATGGCCTATTTGGCAGGCCGTTGCCGAAATATAGGTATGAGAAGGAGAATAAGTTAGCGCAGGTGTAAAAAATAATCACAAGTGAATTTTAGTATAATAAATACCAGTATTGACATTGGTCAACACTAACCCCCAACCTTCCTCAAACTTTGGACCAAATTAAAAGAGGCATTTTCCAAATGTAGGTGTGATGAGGAAGATACGTTTACGCCAAGCAAAATTATTTGACTGAATCCATAAAATATAGCTCCATACCGAACCATACTTTACCATACCCTATTTGGAATCTAAATATCCCATATAGAACCCACAAAATTTTGTGAGTGGCTACCCACAAAATCCTTAAAAATTTGAAAATGAAAAAAAATTCATCACATTTGGATTTAAAATTCAATCGATCATACCAAATTACTTCCATTATGTAGAATACTATTTTGGTTCACTTTATATTTTTTCCTCTATGAACAAAATTGTAAATTTTTTTAAATAAAAAATAATTTTTCGTCCTTTTGTTCTATTTGTTTGATAATTCGAATAATATAATTGATAAGGAAACTGTACCAAAGGACATTGTCTTCCAATTTTTTTCAACAAATAATTTTACTACAAATGATTTATTTATTTCCTCACAACCGATGTAGTAAAGCATTGTGTTTATGGAGGTAAAATAAAAAAAATAATAAACAAAAAAATTTCTCAGAATCAAAATAGCATTTCATGTCAGAGATATCAACAAATTAGGTTTTAGTTAGATGAATATAAATGATATATATAAATAATAATAATATATAAATGATGGAACCGTTAATCTAATCGTGATGAAAGTTTCAAGCATCTTGTGGGTTGGCATGTAGTGGGTTCCACATGGGATATTTAGATACCATATGGTTCTGTATGGAGAACGTATATTCCTCACTACCTAAATTTCCAAAATGGCTGGTTTATTTGGTCCAAATTTGCATGGCTGGACCAAATTCACCTCACCCAAGGAAAGTTTGGTGAGGAAAGTGTTGATATTGCTAAATATCTATATTCAGTATAAAACAGTCTGTTAGATTGGCCTTAACTCTGAGATTGAGATGAGATTTACTTTGAAAATAGTCCAAAACCAGCTTTATGAAATTTCTTTCCCGACTTGCAAATGGTAAAGGCAAATGTATTATTTCTCTTAATTAATAACTCATTCTCTTGGCACTTAAACATGTCTCTTGTGTATCTATATCCCTGACTTATATTATATATCATCACGACTAAGCGTCTGTATAAGCCTAATTTCTTCTACATTCAAAATTTGTTTTTCTGAGCTCCTTTGCTTTTAACAATTTCCTTTCCATTCACTTATTTAAAAAAAAATGTTAATAATATCTGAATGTTAATAATATATAATTTATTGATTACTATTTGAAAATTGTTTTATTTGGACAAGGTGTTTACCTTATGATATAAGACATGTAGTAGAATAACTTTCAAGGTTCGTGATTATGAATATTTGATGATATGGAACTATAAAAAGCAATGAAGAAATATTGGCTCGTTAGTTAGGAACGATGAAGCATCTAATATCCATCTTCCTATTCTCTATTTTACTTCAAGCCTCTTGTGGCCTATCTCTTGGTAAATAATCTCTAATATGGTTTATTTTATTATCAATTAAAACAAATGAACTTTAAAAATTATGGAAATATGAGTATACTGCTAAGAAGATAATAATAATAATCTTGGTATGATTCATATTTTTTAATAGTATAATATCAACTATTAATCAGCTATCAGCCATAGTTTATTGATGGATTATATTTAAGAACGATATTTATAATAAGAAAGTGTTTCAGATACCATGAAATTTTTATTTGCAGTAGGAATCTCGAAATCGGGTGATGAGACAACAAATAAGTTAAATATAATAAAGGTTATAAAGATTTTTGATAGTAAATAGCATATTAAATAATTCACAAAAGCAGAATTGTACGATATCTACCCTTCCTGGGCAGGGATGGTCAATATTTATTTCTAGGTCTTTTATAAAATGAATGATAATCTATACAGGTCCTTGATTCTCTTCCTGAACTTAACAGTCATATCTCGAATCCTAATTTAAGCTCATGAAATTAACATTTGAAGCTTTTTGTAATAGTTTGTATTATAATTTATACAGGTGGTAGCACATCAGCGCAGGGCCAAACAAATCTGAACACTGGACTAGGTTTGTCAACATCAGGAATTGGCAATTTACTTTCTAACGTAGGATTGAATTTGGGAGGTTCGGCTGGTGGCAAGTCATCTTCACAAGGCAAAGGTAACGGGCAAACTAAATTAGGCTTGTCCGCGCAACTCGAAGGAGATTCATATGGTCAGGAAAATGGCGAAGCAAATGTAGGAGGAGGCTACGATGGAGAGGCACAGACCCAAGGAGGTGCACAAGCGGGACTATCAGTTGGAGGTTCAGGGCAAGGGGGATATTTAAACCGACCAACTTATAACTACAGGCCATCTGGACAAACTGGTGTCGATGCTGGGTTGTCGCTTCAAGCTGGCGGATCTGGAGAATCGTATAGACCTC
>NW_027109436.1:0-253 GCF_000696795.3 Halyomorpha halys
TCTCCTGTACACAGCGGATCCCACAACCTACCTTAAAATGCCCTTCAGGGAATGAAAGGGTATTTATGTCTATTATTGTATACATATTCCTATTTCTCCAACAAATCTTTTGTCAGTGTCTCAACAAGATGTACTTAGCAATTTCAGAATTGAATTCTTTCAAAATACGTTTTGTATGTAGTTTAAGTATGCAAAATATACTTCGAACCATGAAGAAAGAAGTGATCATACAAAATATTCATCTCTTTCTTAT
>NW_027109436.1:2583-3814 GCF_000696795.3 Halyomorpha halys
ACTTTCCTATTATAAGCTTAATTCGAATGCTTACATGGAATCCCCAAACCTAATTTTGAGGGGCTTGGAGAGGCAGAAATCCTTAATAACGCGAAAAAATTGAAAGGGAAGAAAAATGAAAAAAAACTTTTAAAACACTAACTTTTTTTTTTTTTTTCCTTTTTTCTTTCTTTCCGATCGCTCTAAAACAAAAAGAAACAATGGATTAGTGAGTGCTTTATTGTGAAAAGAAAGGAAATAAATCGTGTTGTGTATTACCTTTTACTACCTTTGGTATTTTGAGGTTACCTGTAATGTTTATTGTTATTTATGAAATATCCATCCTGAATGGTACTATTTTTAAATCCGGAGGTGAGGAGCCTCCTCGTGTTGTATCACATAGAAGATAGAAAAAAAAATTAATTAATAAAGACAATAGATAATGATAAAATAATAACAAAAACAGTCAGAAGTCGAAAAGAAGTGTGGGGGAGGGGGAGGAGGTGCATCAGAAGATGGAGTTATAAGGTGATGTTGATAGGGTTTTTGGAACCTTTCCTGCCCTGCCACCTCACAGGAAGGGGGGATGGGGTGATAACTGGAATACTCGATTGAAGGAAGCAGGGAGACTGTCAAAGAATTTAATGTATCTCCGTGTGATGTGTTGTTGTACAGTTTCTAGCTGTTGTTCGTTATGAATGTGCGTCATATTACGTTTTTCCAGGAGTGTCCCTCGACATATCTTCTGTAGTGTGCTGTTTTGGTATTGTTGTAGTGATTTCAGGGCTGTTGGGTAAAGATAGTGTAGTAGTGGTGCGCCGTGTAGGAGTGATGGTCGTAGTATTACTTTGGAGATGAGTAATTTGAGTCTGAGTGACAGCCCTGGTGAGTAGATGAGGTGTTTAAGTTGGTATGATGTTGATTTGACGATTTTTATTCTGTTCTGTATGTGTGCACTGAAAGATAGATGTGTTTCTAGCTTAATGCCGAGGTATGTGAGATGTTTCTTGGTTTGTATTGTCTGTTCGTTGAGTTTGGGTGCTCTGTTGGGAGTTTTCTTGTATGAGAAAACGGTAATCAACAACTGGACGAGCTCCAGGAACAGAATGAAATAAATTTTGACTGTAATCGTCCACACTTTTATAGCATTGCTCTACCAACCCCAAGTGTCGAATTTCAGCTCATTTGATCCAAAGGTAATTTCTACTATTGTTGCAAGTGCCGTAATATATAATAATTATTGGTACCCACT
>NW_027109437.1:0-1202 GCF_000696795.3 Halyomorpha halys
AAAGATAAATTTTTTAAATCCCAAAATAATTACAACAAAAATTAATGAACCAATTTCAGTAACTTCTATGGGGTTCTAGATGGTAAATCTGTTTACAGATGGGAAATGTATTATTCCGTATTCAAATGAGAAGAAAAGTAAATTTGCCCCGAAAGTGCTGCCATCTCTTGAAAAAAAATCTTACTAAAAATCGGTACATTTAGCCTTAATAAACTATCCTCCAAAATTGTTGAAGGAATTTTTCTTGACTCTTATCAGAACCATTTTATAGTATCATTAATCATTATAGTGGTTGGTGGGAATAACTTGTGAAATCAATTATAAATTTTTTTTAATATTAATGCGCACAAAAGACTGATCTACATGACTGTAATAAGGCCAATGTGGACATACTGAGCTGAGCTTTGGGGCTCCACTAAACCCTTGAGTTCGTATTGTATCCAATCCTTACAGTCCAAAATCCTCAATGCTCCTTACTTTGTCACAAATAAAAGCATAGTTAGTGACCTTAATGTTTTATATTTAACTGATTTAACCCAAACCAGATATCATTCCTTCCATTATCAACACCCTAACCTCCCAAACCCAATAGTTTCTAACCTTGCTTCCTCTTCCATTCCTGACAATCCTCTGAGGCACCTGAAAAGAAGATGGCCATAAGACCTACTAGTGTAAAAAGGTCATTAGAGTGCTACCAATGGGTAGTTTCTCTACACACCTGTATCACTCCATTATAAACTAAAATCAAGTTTATATATATAGGTATGTAAATGTTCAGTTGTAAATTTCAATAAAAATATTTTTAAAAAAACATATGCAAGCATCATGTTTTTCTTAGTATCAGAAAAAAATAAAAAATTGTAGAGAAAATATTTTGCTTAATGAATTTAATTGTCTTATGCTGCTATTGTCTGTAATATCAATAACACAAGATTTATATGTTTCAATTCCAGCATCTACAATTGATAATTGCTTGAAACCCTACAATCTACATCAACCATACTGAATAGTCTATAATTTTTTTAAAAATATTTTATTTCTTTTTCTCTTTTATTATTATAAGAAAAAACTTAAGAGGTTATAATCTTTTATTGGTTATTTGTAGGGATAGGATTTTTATGTTTTCACATATTTTTACCTGACCATGATATCTTCGATTCCTTACTAACTAACGATGTTTCAAGACATTTCTTGCCAAAAGA